>NC_142946.1:29256165-29331165 GCF_046866305.1 Octopus bimaculoides
GTGATACCGATACTGAGGGCAGATTTTGTATCTATAAATGTATGTAGCATTAAAAGATGCTTCGTAATAAACATATTTCGTAGCACAAACAAAATTAGGATGAATTCGTAACATAAATCCTCATAAACATTCTTATCTTGTTTGAGAAATTGAAATACACACACTCCCTGTCTCACACGCGCGCGCACGCACAAACAAACACACACACAAACATATGCGTATATACATGTGTACGTGCGCAATGTGAGTGGAGCGAGAGAGAGAGAAAGAGAAGGTGGGGAGGGAAAAGAGAGAAAATAACTATCGGTCAATCTCTGGCAATGTAGTTAAATATTATCTGTTGATCTTCCGCTGTCAATGTCATTTAAGTATCGAATTGCTAGTAAACAAACAATTTCACTCTTCTCTCTCCCCCTACTTTTCCATCTCTTCTGTTACCATCCGCCTCTTTCACTACTATAAGAAAGTCCTAGCAAATAATTTTTCTGTTCTAATTTCTAAACCTAGGTTCTATAGTATATAAAAATAGCTTGCTTTTCATCGGATGGTATTAGTTATTCAAATAGTATGATGTAATCATACTCTCTGAAAACAGCCAAAAGGATGAAGTAAATTATTAAATTAGTTGTCAACCGCCATCTTTCCTAATGTCCAGGCAACTCATCTTATTGTTCAACATCTCTAACTTGATTTAACTTTACCATTTGCACCAGTAATCATAGAAATACTTTTAAACATTCTTGAACAATTGAGTTCTCCATGGAAAGAAATGATAATGAACTCCCAATATTGCAAAGCCGTCGATAACCACAGCAGCTAAAATATGCAAAACTTCTTTGAAGTTTAGAATTTACTTCAATATTTACTTTGCGGGTTTACTTCCTATGCGGGTGCTTTGCTTTTCTTTTGTTAGGAGTCTGCCCCCATGAGAATTTTAAAGAGAAAAGATTAAAATACACATTTACAATTACCGGAAATTAGCACTTCAGAAGTATATTTCCGGGGTTCTAGGCCTTGTAACGTATAATTGAAAACTATATCGCAGAGAATTCACACGTTTCAGTACAGAGATATTAAAAGCAATTCTTGTTTTCAATGTTTTGGAAACCAGTATGAGACATACTGGTTTCCAAGGTGATCTGGCTAAATTCAAGCTTTAGTTGCTTTATCTGAGGTTTTGAGAAGCACCAAACAAATCCAGTACCTGCCCCTGTTCCACATAGCATGTTACTTATTGACGCCTCACTGTCCCGCACTTCAAATTATTCACAAGTGTCTCATTGTCCCACATGTGTTGCAAACAACTCGCATATGCAAGTGCTACCAGTCGAGAACTCCGCATACCGGAAGCCAGCAAGTGTATGGGGTCATCAGGAGAGAATGCGCGCCGTTTCGGGGCCTACCTCTCGACGGCATCAATGCGCACTGGCCCCCCTCACTAATATGAGGCCCCGCTTGCTAGATCAACTGGTTATTAAAAACAAAGCTCAATATTTCTCTAGCCATCGCTCATCGTCTCTTTTCAACCAAATCCAGTGGCTAGCCTTCTCCACTGTATTTTGGATATCACTCATAGTGGTATTTACCTTACGATGAGTTAGGCCTAACGATAACAGCAGTCGTCTCACAATGTGTCCTACAAATCCTCTACATCCAACTTCGATTGGAAAATGTTCCGCTTTCCAGCCTGTGTCTTTACATTTCTCGAGGAGGTTTACATAACGGTCAACCTTTCGAGCCCGCGCGGCGTCCATATCATCTTCATGAGGAACCGTTAACTCGACTAGATTTACAACTTTCCTTCTTTCACACCACATTAAAATGTCCGGTCTTTCCGTAACTGGGATGGGAAAGAATGCCTGGCACCTAGGTAAATCTGCAGTCACTTCCCAATAGTTGTTCCACTTTTCATCTTTCACAGGAAGTTTCTTGTTCTTTTTCTTGAAACGGATCCGCTGACCTGAACGCACGAAGGTAATAAAATCTCTAGATGGTTCTTTCAATGGTTTTTTCTTAGTGTTGTTGAGATGAATTTGGTTCTTCATAGCATTGAAGATAACCTTCAGGACCAGGTTGTGTCTTCGTGTATACCTATTCAATGCTAAGGAACAGTTGGAAAGAATATGTTTCAGTGTTCCGACCTTTCCGCATTTGCATATGTCATTCTCTGAGACATTCCATCTTACTAGATTCGTAGGTGACGGCAAAACATCAAAGGATGAACGAATGAGAAAACTTAGCTGAGATGTCGTCCACTTCCATATCTCATCCCAACTTATTTTCCTCTCAACAACATGTTCTTCCCATCTCTTCATCTGTCCTTGTTGACTACTTCGAATCAAATGAAGCTCTCTTTTGTCTGCTTCTTTTGTTTTGACGCTGTTGCTAACAACAGATCTGCATTCGTTCCGCATCATACTTGCAAACGGTCTGAATTGATTTGCGCCAAAACCAAGTCCTCTCCGATGGTTCTGTGTTGCATCCACCATATCTATGTGCATAAGAGAAGACAATATGTCATCAGTCTCTGCTTCTGCTTTCCACTTCCTGGCTGTTTTCACCTCTGGTGGGTTACGCCTGATTTCCGTGTCCTTCGATTCTCTCAGCATCATCACCGTCCGTATCTTCCCTAGTTTGTATATTTCGACTATTGACGCTAGTGGTAACTGCAACGAACCTCTTTTACGATAAAGAGCTGAACTTTTCAACATCCGAGGTAGGCCTAGCCACTTTCTAATGAACACATTACATTTTTGTTCAATGATCTGAACTTGTGACAAGGCTAACTCGTATATTAAAAGTGGCCACGAAAGTCGCGGGAACAAACCGAACAGCAAGCATCAAATTTTATAGTTACCTAGTAACTTCGAGTTATCAATTGCTGAGAATCTAGCCTCGGCTTGTTTCATAAGTTCCATTCCGCGACTTCTATCTGACAATGTTCCAGCGTATACACGGCCCAAGCTCTTGACGAGTTCTTCTTTGACTGTTGGAATGCTTTCTTCAGCTATTCTTAACTTAAATGTCAGACTACGTTTCGGATTGGAGAGGAAATTGGGATTATGGTCCTTAAGTGTAATATGTGGAAGTTTGCGTGGTGAAACAGTCCACGTGATTCTCTATATCAAGGCGGGTAGCTAGCTCCTTTGCTTCTCTGTTTATTTCATTGCATGTGGAATTACGGGTTTTCTTCTGTTTTGGCGATGGTGCTTGTGAGGATACTTGAGTGTGCGGGAGTGTTTGTTTCATAAATATTCTGTTTTGTCTGCGAGGTTGTGTAAGTTGGGTAATTGTTTAATACTGGTCATAAAGTCATTTAAGGATTTACGTAAGGAGTTAAAATAATGCCCAAACCTTATCTTCTTTACAATGTTCCATAGGTCAGTCTCGAAGTTCTCAAGATCTTTCATATGTGCGAGGCACTTTCGGGATTTGAAGCCAAACTTATCCGCAAATGTAGTGATTGATGGATTCTCGTAGAAGAAAGACATCCAGCGCATTCATAGATATGTATACCAAACTAGGTTTTCTTAGAATATTATATTTCTTCTTAATGTTTCTTTTTGTTGTATGCGTTCATCTACTAGAGATATTTTCTTAGTTCACTTTGATTTTAACTACTTTGGATTGCTTTGATAACGTTTTGTCAATATGTATTTTCGGATATATTAAGTTCACTGACATTTTCTGTATCTATATATGTTAATACAACAGAAACGATTGTCGGTATTGTATGGCGGAATCAACAATTAACGATATGATTTTTCTCCCAGCGCCTTAGGGCTGAAACGAAAAAGAATAAAAGAATCTATCTATCTATCTATCTATCTATCTATCTATCTATCTATCTATCTATCTATCTATCTACCTACCTACCTACATACATACATACATACATACATACATACATACATACAAAGGCGGCGAGCTGGCAGAAACGTTAGCACGCCGGGCGAAATGCATGACTTGGTTATCTGTAGCTAGAAGTGTCACGTCATCCATGAAGGCTTTGTTAGGCGATTGTACATGGGCGATTTGTTCCGAAAAATCCAACACTTTCAAAATCAACCCTATGATAAGATAAACCACGTGACAGATATTGTACAGCTAGCAGCAATGCCAATCTCCAATCGGTGCCAATCTGTTGTAACATCTCCAGCTGTAAACCTCATTTCAAAACTGTCATAATACATCCTCATTATTTTGATCACTTTGTCTGGAATGTGGAAGTGGTCCATGGCTCTTATCAGTAATTCGTGTGGCACTGAGCCATATGCATTAGCTAGGTCAAGCCATACCACGTTCAGACTTCTCTTTTTCTGTTTGGCATCCTGGATCGCTTTCCAAATCGAAAAACAGTGTTCAATGCATCCAAAGATCCCGGGGACTCCGGCCTTTTGAACAGACTCATCAACATACCCGTTATTCTGTAAATACGTCACTGTTCTCCTCGAAAGAATTCCCATAAAGATCTTGCCTTCCACATTCAATAAGGATATCGGCCTAAACTGTTTTAAAGTCTTTGCATGGGTCTCCTTCGGCAGGTATATACCTTCTGCCTTACACCAATCCTCTACTAGAGTCTCTTCGCACCACAGCTGTCAGAGTAGGACAAAGAGCTTCTTTCGCAGACGATTGCAATATTTATAAACTTTATATGAGACGCCATCACCTCCTGGGGTACTCTTTCTTCTAGCTTTTCTTACGAAATCATTCACCTCTCTCTCCCTGATGTCCCCAATTTGGAATTCGATATCAGGTTCTGAGAGATGATTTAGCCCATGTAGAGGTGGCAGTGGCTGATTACGGTGCCGATCACTGTAGGTTTCTTTGATATGAGCGTCCAATTCTTCTTTCGTGCACAATAAAGAACCACTCTTCGGTTCAGTGAACAGCTTCTTAGTAAACCCGTACGGGTCCTTCAAAAACTGCCCCCGAGTCCTTTTACTCTCCTTTCGACGCTCATATCGGCGGATATGTCGTTGCACATAACGACATTTCCTTTTCAAATTGTTATACAGCAGCGCGAGGCCAGGTTTTTCATCTTCTGCAGCACATTTCCATCGCTTTCTTAGGCTGGTCTTTTCTTTCCTCAACTGTTTCATTTTCCTGATCCTCCTGTTTGGTCTACACTTTCCTTTCTCTAATCGGATATTCCCTTTCACTCCAAACAATTCCTTCCCTGTATCGTAAATTGAGCATGTTAATTTTCCCAGTTTCTCCACTGTAGAGCCTGTCATTTTATAAAGAGCTCGACATACCTTGTTTTCAAACTCTTTATATTTCCCTTTCTCATTAGCAGCAGGCCACAAAACCCTCGGTCTCCTCCGAGTACTATCTGATGCACCAGTCTCATGACTTGCAGTTTCCTGACGGGAAGAGGTCTTTGCTGTAGCATTTATCGATCCGCTGTGGTTTGAGTCCGGGGATGATTTGCCACGTGTTTTACGATCAGATGATCTACACTGCTCTATCTTCTTCTCACAAGTCTTTCCGTGATGTATCTTCAAGCCTCTCACAGTTGCAAAGGTTCTACAGCACAGCTTTCATCCAAAAAATGTTACTTATTGTTGTCCTTCTCTCCAAAAAAATCATGCTATCTATGGTTCTTTCATTGTCCCACATCATATTACTCATAGCTGTCCCAACTACATTATTACCCATAGCTGTCCTACAAGGCCTGTTACCGACTGCCGTCCCTTTTTCATGTTACCCATTGCAATTTCACAATTACATACATCGGGTTACCACTGTTCCACCATTATATTACCCACGGTTGTTCCAATGTCTCATATATCATGTTACCTGCTGCTATCCTGCCGTCGTGGGCTTGCTTGGGTCGCTCGTATTGAGCCGGTTAATAATGACATACTTTAAATGTCTGAGTCACCATGGATGGCTTAATCACCATTATGCTTGTACTGTAGTGATGTGGAATGTGTTGGCAACGTGAATGATAGCGAGAAAGCTTTAGATAATTTAACTTCAATGTCTTTTGCTGGACATGATAATTTGTGTTGGCTATTTACAGTGTAAAATATTAGTAATATAATTGCTGACTGGGAGCAGAGAATAAATGCGCCGAGTCTGAAGAAACTACTTATGAGATATCCTGTGAATGGTCAGAATCGGTCTGTTCGAGAGATGAGTCGTCTGCGCAAAAGTCGAAAGCTGCCTGCTCGAATGTCGGAGGTAATCTGCCTGGCAAGAGGCGAGGCGTGTGAATTAGTCAGACATGGTCTATGTGGATGTGTTGTTGGTGTTTGAACCTAGGTTAGCCCTGACTAAACAGATCTATGATCAAAGGCATTCCAACTCAACCCAATCAGTCTTCTTAGCTCTGCATTTTCAAATGTGCCCATCTCAGGTTTAAGGTGGTTGGTGTGCGCTCTTTTAGAAAAGTAGTGGATAACTTTGTTAGTCTTCATCATCGACTGCACTTTGGATTCCTGGAGAAATAGTCTCTTTACACCTTTCCTTTCACTAGCTTTCTTTCCTTTCGCTAGGCTCCAATTTAAGGCTTGCCTTTTCAAACATACTTCTCATTTTTTAACATATGACCTATCCATCTCTACTTGCATTTGTTGGCCGATAGGTTCCTGTTTGGTTTTGGCTCGGAGGTCTTTGTTACGCACACTTTCTGGATGTCTGATGGATAGGCTGCGTCTGGGGAACCTGTTCATATTTGAAATTTTCTCATGATATTTGTGTTCATTTACCATAACGACTAAGTAGGAAAGATTTGACATTGCTGTTAAAAATTCCCATCCTTTCCAGGCAGGCTTTGAAGAGTTGAAGACTTGATTATCTTATATATATATATATATATATATATATATATATATTACGGAGATGTACTTGCATAGCAAGTGACCTGATCTGAACTCGTGTGCTGGAACGGAAACAATTGCAGCGTGGAAGGTGTTTATAAGCCATTTAAAATAACACACAAAGACCGTTAGATTCACTTCAACATTTAAATTTAATTTGTCAAAATATTTTCGTTCATGATATATATGTACGTATGTGTGTGTGTATGTATATATGTATGTGTGTGTACATGTGTATGCGTATGCATCTGTGTACATGCGCATGCATGTGTACATTCCTATACATATGTATGTATGTATGAATCCACGCTGCAACTGTTATATATATATATATATATATATATATATATATATATATATATATATATATATGTATGTATGTATGTATTATTTCTTTACTACCCACAAGGGGCTACACACAGAGGGGACAAACAATGACAGGCAAACGGATTAAGTCGATTATATCGGCCCCAGTGCGTAACTGGTACTTATTTAATCGACCCCGAAAGGATGAAAGGCAAAGTCGACCTCGGCGGAATTTGAACTCAGAACGTAGCGGCAGACGAAATACCGCTAAGCATTTCGCCCGGCGTGCTAACATTTCTGCCAGCTCGCCGCCTTTGTTTGTATGTATGTATGTATGTAGGTAGGTAGGTAGGTAGGTAGGTAGGTAGATAGATAGATAGATTCTTTTATTCTTTTTCGTTTCAGCCCTAAGGCGCTGGGAGAAAAATCATATCGTTAATTGTTGATTCCGCCATACAATACCGACAATCGTTTCTGCTGTATTAACATATATAGATACAGAAAATGTCAGTGAACTTAATATATCCGAAAATACATATTGACAAAACGTTATCAAAGCAATCCAAAGTAGTTAAAATCAAAGTGAACTAAGAAAATATCTCTAGTAGATGAACGCATACAACAAAAAGAAACATTAAGAAGAAATATAATATTCTAAGAAAACCTAGTTTGGTATACATATCTATGAATGCGCTGGATGTCTTTCTTCTACGAGAATCCATCAATCACTACATTTGCGGATAAGTTTGGCTTCAAATCCCGAAAGTGCCTCGCACATATGAAAGATCTTGAGAACTTCGAGACTGACCTATGGAACATTGTAAAGAAGATAAGGTTTGGGCATTATTTTAACTCCTTACGTAAATCCTTAAATGACTTTATGACCAGTATTAAACAATTACCCAACTTACACAACCTCGCAGACAAAACAGAATATTTATGAAACAAACACTCCCGCACACTCAAGTATCCTCACAAGCACCATCGCCAAAACAGAAGAAAACCCGTAATTCCACATGCAATGAAATAAACAGAGAAGCAAAGGAGCTAGCTACCCGCCTTGATATAGAGAATCACGTGGACTGTTTCACCACGCAAACTTCCACATATTACACTTAAGGACCATAATCCCGATTTCCTCTCCAATCCGAAACGTAGGCTGATCAATCCCTCCAAAAGCGAGACAGGTATCATTAGCAAGCGTATTCTCGACACTATCAACTCAGACATTAGAAGGGCTACGGGGTTGACTGAATAGAATTCCAGCGCAGCTATGATCGACTGGTTCCGCGGTATCGAGAGTAAGTCAGTTTGCAGGTTCACTCAGTTCGATATTGTGTGTGACTTCTATCCTTCCATATCTAAGCCCATCCTCCTGAAGGCCCTAACTTTTGCTGAGCAATTTACCAGCATAAGTGACCTCGATATCAAAATCATCATGAATGCAAGGAAGTCAATTCTAGTCGACGACAATTCCTTCTGGGTGAAGAAAGAAGGGGATCCATTGTTCCATGTCGCTATGTGGAGCTTTGACAGAGCTGAAATTGCCGACCTCGTTGGGTTATACATTTTGGATACCCTCAAGAGACGTACTCATCCATATAGGTCGGTCCTCTACAGGGATGACGGCCTGGCTATGTCAAGCCATATGAACGGCCACACCATGAACAGGTTCAAGAAGGACTTGATAAAAATATCTAAAGAGTTCGGCCTGTCCTTAACAGTTAACACCAACCTGACTACGGTCGATTTCTTGGACGTAACCTTAGACATGAACTCGGGCACGCACTACTTACACAGGAAGCCTAATGAAGAAACGGTACACATCCACAAGAGCTCAACCCTACCCCGCTATAATTAGAAACCTGGTTTCAGGCATTAGCAAATGGGTATCTAAACTCTCGGCCACCAGGGAGATCTTTAATAGGGCCGCCCCCGCCACTACAACGATGCTTTGGCTAGGAGCGGGTTTACTGAGAAGCTCACGCATGGGAACGATCCCCAACCCCCTCCCCTCACTCCAAGAGGATTAGGTATAAGAAAATTATATAGTTTAACCCCACCATTCAACCTACATGTTTCTACTAACGTAGCTAGGGGCTTCTTGTCGTTAATTAAGAAACATTTCCCCAGATGCCATAAGAGTTACAAACTCGGCGAGCTGTTCCTGCTTAGACAACATCACATCTAACATCGCACGCATCAACAGACGAAAAAATGCACCCGCACACGCCGCAACACCAACCTGCAGCTTCCGAAACCTGGCCACCTGCCCACTAGAAGGATCCTACATCTCAAGGGCCGTAGTATACAGAACCACTCTTTCACCATCCGATGACATCATTAGGCACTACATGGATATGACAACCAATGACTTCAAGGGCAGCACATGCATTCTATCCAGGGATTGAGAGAACTCTACTTCACTGTCTCGCTTTCTCTGGAGAGTCCGTGACTTCCGAGACGAAACACCTAGCATCAAGTGTTCTATTGTCAAAAAGGCACCACCATATTGCCCCTAATTGCCAGCTCTGTACCCCTAATTGCCAGCTCTGCCTCCTCGAAAAACTGAAAAACTGCACATCCTCAACCTGCAATATCCATCAAGAAACACGATCTATCTTATTGTTGTCACCAGAGGCATGCCCTACTGGTAAATTTCAAGCCAATGACCGCCGACAACCTGGATATACCACCATAGCACCAGCTGCTCCCTGCACCACTTGCACCAAGGTTACCGTCACCAACCAGCTCCCGTGAGCAGGGCCGCCAATCACCAATCCTCAACGCTTGTTCATGCTTCTCTACCTACATATCCTCACCCCTTGTACATGCTCACCCATACAAGTATGTACAAGCACTACGTATACGCGCGCGAGTGGATATACAGGTGCACCCTGTGTGTGTGTACGTGTGTGTTTGTGTGTGTGTGTGTGTGTTTGTGTGTGTGTGTGTGTGCACGCGCGCGTGTATACACCTATATGTACATACACGCACACGCATAAATACAAATACACACACCAGTATACATACATAATACGGGCATACACGCGCACATCAGTATGCATACATGTAAACATGCACACTAGTATGCATACACACGCGCGCGTGAGTACACATATGCACGCGTGCGCGCTTGCATGTATATGCGCATGCGCACACACATATATATGTGTGTATGTATGTATGTATGTACGTATATGTGTGTGTGCATATTCCTTTATTTTCTTACTCGTTTCAGCCATGTGGAGCACCACCGTGTATACATTTGTGTATATGTATGTGTGCGTGTGTGTGTGTTTGTTTGTGTGTGTGTGTGTGTGTGTGTGTGTGTGTGTGTGTGTGTGTGCATGTACGCCTATGCGCACATGCACGCTCACCCATGGATACAAACACACCCCCACAGAAATATAAGCACATACACTCACACACCCGCGTGTACGCGTGCGCACATCCATACAATCGTAATCATCGTGTATACACATATACAAATACACACACGAATCCACATCAGTGTGCGTATGCGCGCATACTTATAGATATATTGTCACACCGTATAGATATATTGTCACACCATAGATATATTGTCACACCTCCTCTTCCCCTTTCCCCTTCAAGTACGCGACCGATTTCCTGTTCACCTGTCCATCATGAACTTTGGTTCTTTTCTCTAAATCACACACACACACACACACACACACACACACACACACACACACACACACACACACACACACACACACGCATACGCACACACACACACACACATATATATATATATATATGCAAATGGTGGAGGCGTGTGGGTTACTGGTTGGGGTGTCAGCATCATGATCGTAAGATTATGGTTTCGATTCCTGGACCGGGCGACGCGTTGCGTTCTTGAGCAAAACACTTTATTTCACGTTGCTGGCAAAAATGAGTAACGCTGCGATGGACTGGCGTCCCATTCAGCTGGGGGAAACACATACACCATGGAAATAGAGAAACCGGGCCCATGAGCCTGACTAGGCTTTAAAAGGGCGCATAAATAAGTAAATAAATAAATAAATATGCATATGTATACGTATGTATGTATGTACGTATGTATATACGTATATGTATGTATTATTTAATAAACACAATATATATTTTATGTGCTACTATTAGTTTCATGCGCTGAGAGCATGCCAGACTCTATTTTTTAACTCCTCTGGTATCCTAGCACAATTTTCAGGCACTGCCCACATGGCATAGCATAGCAAACTAAAAATGGAACGGTAGGATAAAAGAAAAAGTGAGAAAAGGCGAGAAAGAAGTGGATATAAAAAGTCTGTTATGCTATGTGGACAGTACCTGAAGATTGTACTAAGACACCAGACATGTTAAAAAATATTGTCTGGCATGCTCTCAGCACATGAAACTAACAGTAGCACATAAAAACATGTATTGTACTTATTAAATAATATTATCTTTCACCAGATGGGGTACCTTTTTGTTGATCTTACCATCACGGAACGGTATAAATATATGTGTGTGTATGTGTGTGTGTGTGTGTGTGTGTGTGTGTTTACGTGTGTGTGTGTGAATGTATGTATGTATTTGCGCGCGCGCGTGCGTGTGTCCATACACAGACAAATGCGGAAAAAAACGTTTCGTGCAAAATATGGGTCTTTATGCACTTTATATGTCAGCAGTTTTGCTTCAGTTTTCTTCCCTCACTCGCTCTTCCTCTGCTGTAGGGAATTAGTAGTAATGGTACACCCCTCCCACTAAGGTGTGACAATATATCTATGGTGTGACAATATATCTATACGGTGTGACAATATATCTATAAGTATGCGCGCATACGCACACTGATGTGGATTCGTGTGTGTATTTGTATATGTGTATACACGATGATTACGATTGTATGGATGTGCGCACGCGTACACGCGGGTGTGTGAGTGTATGTGCTTATATTTCTGTGGGGGTGTGTTTGTATCCATGGGTGAGCGTGCATGTGCGCATAGGCGTACATGCACACACACACACACACACACACACACACACAAACAAACTGTGTGGGCGTTATAACAATCCAGTATTTTAAGCAAATAACAGTGTTGATGAGGATTTAAACAACTCACGAGGAATTAAAAAATTCTACGAGGATTTAGCAACTCATGAGGAATTAACAACTCACGAGAAGTTAACAAAAAGTTTTGTTGTGTGAATTTTACGAAGAAAATCGTAACAATTATGTAAAATTTGTTGGCCGGTTTTCTCGAGTTGCAAAAACAGCAACAACAACAATTACTATTACAGCAACAAATGCTGCAATTACTGAAGTCGTCAGGAAAGTCAGAAAAAGTGTTCTCGACAGACTATGTCGCGAACTCCATAACACTGTCCAAATACGAACCTGACAAAGGAGTTACCTTCGGACATAGACTTTAATAACACAATAGATATATTGTGTAAATTTTTCAGTGAAAAAAACTCATTGTTCAATACACGTTGGAAGTGTCTGAACACAGAGAAAAATAACGACGAGGACTACATCACATATGATGGTATATATAAGGAGTAAGAGAAGTTTAAGCTGGATGAATTAACGCCAGATATGTTCAAATGCCTGACTGCGGAAAAAGACGCAGAAGTTAGAACTAGAATTCTCGCTAAGCTGGAACGAAACCAGGATGTAACCCAAGAACAAGTGTCAGAATAATGTGAAAGGATGGTCAAATTAAGATAAGACACAGAGGAAACTGAACGTAAAGATTGTTTCCAAGTAAAACAAGTGCAAAATAATCAGAATAGAGGTAAAGTGTTTCCTAAAAAACACGACAAAGATCAGGAAATAAACCTATGTGTGTATGCTATAATCCCTTGACTATTGCGGGTGTTACATTCCAAAACCCCCCGCGACAGGTGAAAATCCGCGAAGTAGAAACAGTACTGCATTTTTTTATTATTTTATAATCAAATTTTTATAATTTTTATTATTTATACAATAAATATGATAATATATTTATTTATTATAAATGCAAAACAACATGGGGCTTTGTTAGAATTTTCTTCAGGTCGAGTAGCCCATACCACTCAAGCCTGAATAGGGCTTGTTTAAGGATATTCAACGAAACACCCATGTTTCCAGGGGTGAATTATTCAAACCCCAAAGAATTCCTCTCAACACATAGCTATGATGCTCCCCCACTACTTCTGCTCGTGATCAGAGATGCACATATTGTCAGCCACTAAGGAACGCTGTAGCCCATATTTTACACCAAGACAAAACATGTACATGATAACACTTCCGAGCAGTTAAGATCAAAAGTCATGAGAGCCACTGCCCGGTACTTCATCAGGGCATCTTCAAGGTTCGCAAAGGTATCAGCAGAACTTTTAGATTAAATCCAAGACTACCTCTCGCGCATCATTCTATTGGTATCGTAACCCCGAAAAGGAATTTGTTCCTTATTTCCCTCAAGAAAATGAATTGGTTTATTTTATAGGTTAATCAGAACTAATAAGCAAGTTTGGCATAAGTTACAGCCCTGATGACTGGAAACTCTTTATTGACTCTGTTTAAAGAGAAGTCTTAAAGCTGTTCTACTGCATAATGCGCTTCCATCCCTGTTGGACACGCAGTGATCAAGAAGAAAACATGAAAATCTGGTGTCACTCTTACGCAAATATAAATTCAAAAATCACAACTTGATGATTTGCGGCGACTTGAAAATAATTTGCATGCAGCTCGGACAACAGTCAGAGTACACAAATTTTTTTTGTTTCTTGTGTAGATCGGACAACAGAGTCAGGAACCTCCATTGGCCAGAAAACAAAGAATATCCTTCGAGAAAGTTTGAGTGATCCGAAAAGGGTTCTTTTGCTTCCTTTACATATAAAAAGTGACCTCATTAAGCAATTTGTAAAAGCTTTTCCATAGGATGGAGAGGGATTCAAGTATTTGCGTAACAAGTTCCCTTTTCTATCAGACGCCAAGGTCGAAGAATGTATATTTATAGTACCAGCTGTAAGGAAATTCGTCAAAAATGAAAATTTGAAAACTCTCTTAGTGATTCTCAAAAGGATGCATGGATTAATTTTAAATAAATGAAGAACTTCTTGGGTAATCACAAGGATCCAAACTACAAAGGTACAGCGGGAAGGATGTTTGAAAATTTCGAGACCCTAGGATGTAAAATGAGCATTAAATTAAAAAGTTCCATTTCGCAAACCTGTGTAATCTGTGAAGTTTTTTCCGTTTCAACGAAATTCACAACGAAATTCACAACGATAACATGTCTCGTTAGGCAGAAGCCCTGATCAATGAAGTCCTGACCAATGAATCTGACAAGAGTTGATGGTCTTGTTTACAATTTAAGTGAACAAACTGTATGTATGTATTACGTATTTATGTAAAGGGAAAAAGGTTTAAAAATCCAGGTGAATACTTTTTAAGCACTCTGTAGGGGTCAAACATGGCTAACTAAATTGTCCAGTGAAAGCCATTTTAATCCATGTCGGCCGTAAAATTGCTTTCATGTCAGTCCAATTTGTAAATTCAAAGTTCAAACACCGAATATATTTTGTATAAGGTCACAAAATATAGAAGAAAACAAAGAATGGAGAATTATGCATGCTTTCATTCGTTTACGCACGTTTTTTGGATAGATTAGCATTTCAAAATTCTGCGATACAGAAATCTATTGCATTTTTGATCGACAAAGATTCTACAGAGACAGAGAAATTTAACACCATCCTATCTTTATTAAAGCTATACGACACTGTTTAAAATAGAGAACATTTTAAGGGAGACAGATAATATTTATACATATATAAACATGCGTGCACAAACACGGCTTCCTGCCTGCACTGTTATATTCCTCAACACCCTCAGCATATATATAATTCATTGCTTGTTTTGGGCTATGACAATTCTTGTTTCACACCGACAGGTGCAAACTTGTTTGTTGAAATATAAGGAACATGAATCCTTTATTGTATTAAAGCTCAACCGTATCCAAGAGTCTTTATTGATTATAAAAATTTAAAGATAATTTGTGTCAATTAAGAAATAAGAAAATGAATATATGAACAAAGAAAGACCTTGCAGAAGAAATTTAAACGAAATGATTATAATTGGGTGGGAAAGAACGTGTAAAATTGATGTCTAAAATAAAATAACGAGAACTGCGTGGTAGTGAAACAAACCAATTATTAAAATATTTTCTTTCTTTCTCTCCTTCCCTCTCTCCTTCCCTCTTTTTCATGTACAATCACATACACACACGTGCGTGTGTGTGTGTTCGTGTGTTTGTCTGTGAAGTGTGTGTGCAATTTGATCTCTGTAAAATGTTGGCTGAATTAGTTTTGCCCACCTCAGTATTCCAATGTTTGAGACTAGACTGCATTGTCAGTCGAAATAACCTCGATAACAGAAATTGCCATCAACTAAAATACTGCAGGCGTGTGTTGACTTTTTTTTTTACCACTAAAAATATAATTGGAAGTTGAAAACTACAACTCTGGTGTTTCTTCGCATCGCATCAATAATTAATTCAAATTAAAAGAATTTTTTTTTATACACTCACATCACCCAAGAGTCGTAGCAACTGTTTTCATTGTCAGATTAACAAATGTAAACCACCACAGTTATAATTCTTTTTTCTTCTTGTTTTTTTTTTTGTTACTGAAACGAAGTAATTTATAATGCAAATAACAAGTGCGAAAGAATTAATGAAAATATATATTACTGATGGCATTAAACTGACATTATACGGATTGTGAAAATATGTTAAATACTGATTTCAGATTTTGGCACAAGGCCAGCAGTTTTGGGGAAGGGAATAAGTCGTTTACATCGACCCAAGTGTTACACTGGTATTTATTTTATCGACCCCGAAAGGCGAAGTCCACCTCTGCGGAATTTGAACACAGAACGTAAGGACGGACGAAATACTGTTAAATATTAATTTCAAATTTCGGCATAAGGCCAGCAGGTTCGGGGAGAGGATAAATCGATTACAATGGCCCCAATACTCAATTAGGTACTTATTTTATCGACCCGGAAAGGGTGAAAGGCAAAGTTGACCTCGGTGACATTTGAACTCAGAACGTAAAGAGTGATTAAATGCCGCAAAGCATTTTCCCCGGCGTGCTAACAATTCTGCCAGCTCGCCGCCATAAATATGTTAGATATTAATAGTTGATATCTATAGCAAATACATGTAAGATCAAGCAATGAAAATATCTAAATATAGTCGACCAAAAAGTTAGAAGAGTGTTAGAATTAAAATATAAATCGTTTAAAGGAGTGTCTCTCTGTGGAGGTCCTGTTAGTAACACAGTTTCTTCTCTCAACAATTATATATCAAGATACCGTTGCAATGTATCACACTGCATAAAGCAAAACTAAATACAAACACTTTAGTTGACAACACAGTCATTTTATATAAAATAACTCAAAAAATTAAGATTAATCATTAAGAGTTGTATTAATAGACTGAACACGAGCAAGTCACAGATAACGCCTCCTGAAAGAAAACTGATGTCAACGGTCAGAAGTTCAAAGTCGACGGTACTGGCATCGTAATACATCAACCCCTTGACTCCTGCTTGTTATTACAGCAGCACACACCACCAGTAACGATTTATATTTTTTTATACTTTAATTAGTAGTATTAGTTAAAAAGATTATTTATACTTTAGGGCGGCGAGCTAGCATAATCGTTCGCATGCAGGACGAAATCCCTAGCGGCATTTCGTCCGTCTTTACGTTTTGAGTTCAAATTCCGCCAAGGTCGACTTTGCCTTTCATCCTTTTGGAGTCGATGAAATAAGTACTAGTACAACACTAGGGTCCAACTCCCACGAAAAAGTTTCAGGCATTTTTTTTCTTTTTTGCTGATAATACAAAGGATTATTTATATTTTAATTTCAAGCAATGGCTTTTGTGAACTACAGCGTCGTTGAATTTTAAATTTCAACTACTGAAACCATTGGTTCACTGCATTTTCTTTGACGAGGGCGAAAAAGAAGTGTCTGTAGTGCAATACGGGTAGCATAAGTACCACAAGAGATTTTATTCTGACGGCTCAACGACAGTGATCTTTCACCAATTATATTATAAAATAACACACACATACACAGAGTGGTGACCAAGATCAAGGAAGTGTTCAATCTTCTCAGGGACACTGTGAGAAACGTGCGTAGATTCCGAAGCCGTCTTGAGGCAGTGGTGGAAGCTAAGCGGTGGAAGCTAAGCTACTTTGAGTAAACAGTTATCACTCATAATCAAGTCGATATTTAAAATTATTTTTGGATGGCAAATTGGGTTTTCTTTTCCTTTCATGCAAACTGTCAAATTTAGCCCGAATACTATCAACATATAGAAATGAGTTCCATCTACTGAATCCACTCATAAGATTTCGATTGGTCTGGGGGCAGTAGAAGGTACTTACCCAAGGTTCCACGCAATGGGACTGAAGTAGAAAACGTGAAACGTGCTTGGGAAAGGAACATCTTAAACACACTGCCACGCCTGCGCCACTAGACACAAACACGGAATATGATAATGATGATGGTGATATATATATACAAAGAAAGAGAGAGAGAGAGAGTATAAAAGGGGAAGTTATCCTGACGGATGCTGTATTATCTCTCAAACTGATGCCGGCTATCCATTATATAGTATTCAAGCTTAGAATGGTACTGGTAAACTTCACTTGTTGGGTAATTCTGTGCTCCCATTCAGAACTGCAAATATTCCGCAGAGTATTTAATAATCCTTTCTACTCTTAGCACAAGGCCTTGAAAATTTTGGTGGGGAAGGGGCTAGTTGATTACATCAACTCCAGTGCGTAACTGGTAATTATTTTATCGACCCCAATTGTAATATTGAAAGTGTAAGAGGTTTGCAACCTCATAAGTGTTTTTTAAAGGAAAAAAATAGAACAATGTTTTCGAGGGATTATCAGTCGGCGGGCGCTGGTGCCTCTCTCATTAAAATAATAAGGTACTCAGATATCTGGATGGTTGTACATTTACAGATTTTTATTAATATGTCACATGTTTTATAAATATTAGCGCTTGCACCTATTATTGTAGGTTCTTCAAAATATGATATCACTTCAGAGGATGTCTCTTTTTCTCTTTTTATAGTATTATTGAATGTGTAGGGGTGGATATATATATATATATATATATATATATATATATATATATATATATATGTGACACTTATTCGGTAGCCATGATAAAACTCCGAGTTTCGGATGCCGGGGTGGGAACCCACGCCAATATCTCTTCAGTTATCCGGCCATTGAAAATTCCTGTGAAAAATGACCGTTAGACAAAGGGAAATTACTGTATGGTTGACCGTTATTAAGACAAATGAGCTATAGATCGCTAAGTAAGGGGAGGGGGTAAAGGTAAGGGAGTAGAAAAGTCTATAGTGTTCGCGTAAGCGCACCAATCCGTACATTCGCCTATATGTATATACTAAACCACCCTCGCTTGAAACACACACATGCTCACCCACATACTCGCCAAAAACTATATTTTTACAGATAAATTCCCCTATTTACATAATATCGAGGTCTCTTTCTTGCTTTTGTTGTCCTTTCTATCAATATATATATATATATATACATATAAATATATATATATATATATATATATGTGTGTGTGTGTGTGTGTGTGTGTGTGTGTGTGTGTGTGTGTGTGTAGCTGAATATATATATATATAGTTGAAATGAAGCGAGGAAGTAAGTAGGAGTGACGAGAGGAAGAGGGTGTCAGATGAAGAGAGGAGGGGAGTTGAGCCCATGTGACGCAAAGGACCGAATAGAGAAGATTAATTCCTGTTCACGGCGAAGGAGGGAGTCCGAACGGCCCCTGCACAAAGACAGTCCGAACAGAGACAGATGTTGTAGTGAATGATGAGTAGAACGGAAATGGCACGAGACCGGGGTGTCATTGCAGAGTCTGATGTCTCGGAGGTGCTCCGCAAACCGGTCAGCCAAGCGGCGTCACGTTTGACTGATTACAGGGAAGGGCAGAAAAAGCAGGAGATGTAGTAAATGACGTTACTAGAAGTGCAGGTAAAGGAGTCGGTGATGTAATAGGAACGCTGATGGGTGCCTCTTAGTTCATTCTCTTAGTCAAGAGAATGGACTAAGCAGAGCAAGAGAATGGACTAAGCGGAGCAAGAGAATGGACTAAGCGGAGCAAGAGAATGGACTAAGCGGAGCAAGAGGATACATATGGATGGAAAGGGTCACTGAAGAGGTCACAGATGTGTGACAAAAGATTTCTGGACAGGAGTGGCTGTGTGGTAAGTAGCTTGCTTACTTACCACACAGGGGGAGATAAAGAAAGTCGTGGAGGCAAAAGCCTCCAGAAAAAGAAAGGTGAGCAACGGTGGTTGCTCACCAGGAGAAATGCAGGTTGCAGGGGATGAAGAGTATCCATCGGGTGTGCTGGGGGAGGCCATAACCCCCGCAACAGGTAAAAAGAAAAAGAAGAAAAAAATAGGAGACCGTCGGCGGAAGTCATTGTGCCGCCGACCGAACCCAAGGCCCCTCCGGTGGGAAGTGTGCCACCGGAGAGGAAGACTCTGTCAGCGGGAATTGTGCCAATGACAGAGTGGTGTGACGTCCCTCCCACTGAGGATCCTGATTTTTACGTTATCATGTACCATGAGGGAGGGACTGTAAATGAGTCCGGCCAAGATAGGAACTACTCGGAGTGTGCGAGTAGTTCCACATGGCCTTCGCTGGTGGTTGCGGAGGTTATAGATGAGAACATGATGACAAAAGTCATAGAAAAATGTAACCAAAAAGATTTCTTCTACCTCGCCGCAAATTCAAGCCTAACAATAGTCACTTGTTTGTCAGGGGCAGCCTATCTCTTGCGGAGGGGTGGAGTGATGAAAATTGTGAATTTTTAATATATTGAAATTGTGTAAAAATTGTAATATTGAAAGTGTAAGAGGTTTGCAACCTCATAAGTGTTTTTTAAAGGAAAAAAATAGAACAATGTTTTCGAGGGATTATCAGTCGGCGGGCGCTGGTGCCTCTCTCATTATTAGTTTCATCCTTATCACCCTCATCTCATTAATGTCCATGTCCAGCCCGCAGTTTTTTTGGGGTGAGGCTTTGGAGACAATTGGAAGATGTATAAGCAGATAGATAGATAGACAGGCAGATAGAGAGATAGAGAGATAGTCTGATAGTCAGACAGATAGAGAGATGGATGTGGTAAAAGAGAGAGAGAAGGGCCATTATATTGAAATGGTCTTTTTAAGGAGTGTCAATAAGAAAAAAAAAGAGTTAAAAGCTTGTTTACTGCTTACTGTATTGTTTTGAGAGTGTTTCTAGGGATGGTAGAAGAAGGAAGAAAAGAAGAACGGAAGAAGAGAGAAGAAGAAAAAGAGAATAATGAATAGAAAATATAAAGAAAACAAAAAATGTCTTCCTGTTTTTTTCTTTTTTGCTTTTAGTTCTTTCCTTTTATATTCTTTTCCTTTCTTTTTATATACACTTTAAGTCCTATTTAGAGTATATTCCTGTCATACATTCATTTATTTATTTATTTTTTGTAAGGTGTAGTGCTGCATGAGAGTATATTAGTATATTATTTGTAAATTTGAAAAATTGAATTAGTAAAATCAATTAGTAAAAATAACTATATATATATATATCATATCACACATATATACATATATATACATACAAAACGTATTCCTTGTTTTTCTTTTTTCTCTTTCAGGCATTTAACTTTGGGGAAATTTTTTTTATGAAGAGTAGTTCCATTGCCTTTCGGTATTGTGGATCGTCCCGTGTACATTTATAAAATCTCTCTATCTGTCTGACTATCAGACTATCTATCTATCTCTCTATCTGCCTGTCTATCTATCTATCTGCTTATACATCTTCCATTGTCTCCAAAGCCTCACCCCCAAAAAACAAAAAACAAAACAATGTTCTTTTATAAACAAAACCCCCCAAAACTCCTGTTTTTATATAAATAAGCAAGATCTCTGTATTTTCACAGAATTATATTTGACAAGTTCGAAAGACAAACGAAAGCGCTAAAATATGTATAAAATAAATGAAAGAAGTTATTCCAAAATTCTGACGACTTTTTTTTTTCAATATTTACTTCTGTACATCACACCTAACACTCTACACACACACACACACACACACACACACACACACACACACATATATATATATATATATATACACTACACGCACTTATATTCACCTGCTCCCACATATATACCTATACCTATACGCATACGCATATATATATATATATATATATATATATATATATATATATATATATATATATATATATATAGTGAGTCAATTCAACAAACAAATAATTAAACAAACGAATAAAAAACAAAGAGAGAAAAAAAACGAAAGGCGAAAAAAGAAAAAAGAGAAAGAACGAACGTGAGGGCACGCAGAAGAATTATATTAGTTTGACGCTCGGTGAAAGGAGAGAGTTTTTAACGTTTCGAGCATGGCTCTTCATCGGAAGGGAGAAATGGAAAAGTCTAGAGAAGGAGGAAACAAGAATATCGCCAATCGTCCCACGCGTGGTTACATTTCTGAAGTAGTGAATATACATATACATATATATATATATATATATATATATATATATATACACACACACACATACATCTGTCCTCACATATATACTTACATGTATACATTCACCCTTACACTTATGCCTCTAGGCATACTCACTTACAGGTAATGACTCATAAATACATATATATCCACAGATGTTTACATATATGTATATCACTTCATACATACATGCACACATTTATGTGTACGTGCTCATCTATGTATATATCTAAGTTTAGTTGTTGTATTCCATAGGACGTGTCAAATAAAACTGGACAATTTAATAAAACAATGAAACGAAACGACAATATAACATTGATACAAAATAATATCTTGCACGTCTTGCGTATGTCTTGTGTGTGTGTGTGTGTGTGTGTGTGTGTGTGTGTGTGTGTGTGTGTGTGTGTGTGTGTGTGTGTGTGTGTGCGTGCGTGTGTCTGTGTGTGTCTGTGTCTGTGTGACACACACACACATACAGGGTGCGATGGTAAATTGTCGTCATTTTATATTTTAATTTCGCGCATGCGGTTTGTTTGTTTTGATTTTGTCTACTACACAGTATGGTAGGGTCAGTTGAGCACCATCTCTGAGAAAAACAGCACCATGACGCAATTCACTCTGCCAAAAATTTGGAAACGACATGCTGTACTGCTTGACACTCAGCTGTCAATCTGAGGACTGCGCAGAGGATTTGGAAAGATTTGAATTAATCTAATGGTGATTACGAAAGTACAGCAGCTCGGAAAACTCAATGTAGTCTTTCTGATAAGAAAAGTACTCCTGAATTTGTTGGTGAGATCCAGGCCATGATTGACAAGGATACCTCCAAGTCAATCAGGTCCATTGCCAGGAACATGGGAGTGTCTGAGTTTCTTATTAGGCAGGTAGTTTTCCTAATACAAGATGAGAAACTGACAATTTTTATCCTAAGACAAGAGGAAAGACCGCGCTACGAAGCTTCTGAACAAACTCAAGCATCCTATCCAACCAAACATGCTTTGGTTTTTCTCAGACGAGAAAAATTTCTGCCAGGATCAAATGATGAACACAGAACAACCTCGGAAATATGATTGGAATGACGCAGGAAAGAACCTCAAGACTACAAAGAGAACGAATCCGTTTTCCAAGATAGAGACAAATACCACGAAGACATAGAATGATGTGCGGGGTATCTCCAACCAAACTTCCAAATTTTCCCTATATACCATGCAATAGAACAACTTTTGTACAACAACGGATAAGTAAAGAGGAAAAAATATCAACTGTGCCTTTTTAATCTACATGCAATCAATTTAATTTCAAAAAAGGGGTAATTACATCCCCTCCGCCTCTAAAATGTATTTACTTTCCCATTCATTTACAAAATATTTGTTCTCCTAACATGAAATGAAAACTTATGATAGTATTAAATTATAACATTAGCATTTACAACTTAGTCATGGTTAGTATAAGCGGTGGACTATGTAAATATTTTATTTCATAAAAAAATTTTTTTCCCCACATGAAATTTCTGTGCTTTTCCTTCTTTTTTTTTTATTTTTTACTACAATTCACCTCGTGGAAATCTTTTTCTTGAACTTCTTTACGATATATATATCACAGTATTAATAAAATTGATGGAATAAAATATTTTATTTAGTACGACAATATCGAAAAAAACAACCTGATTTAAATCTCTGAGCGACAGAAATACAGTAACAGTGCCGGATAGTAATGTTTATATACCAACATAACGTGACAGTCCTGTAAAGGACAATGATACTGTTGTTTTAGCCCCAGGAAAGCATATTTTCCAGCTGACTAACGACACGCAGTCTAGGGAGATCATCGCTCCTATCTCTAATCTTACGTGATACTTACAGACCTAGGTTTCTGAGCATAACTACAGATTTCTGCCCCCACCCGACTTTGAATGATCATAACTTTCAGAAAAATGGATATTTTACAATATAATTTTCTACGAATATGTATTATATCATGTAGATTCCAAATATATAATTTGGGGGGAAAAGTGTTTTAGATGGGGAATTTCGGAAAATTCACCGGAGTCCAATTCGTCTTAACTTTCAAGAAAATTTTAATGAAATTCTCTACAAATATACCTCGGACTATGTAGATTCCGAGGACATAAGAATTGGGTGGGGTGGGGGGGGACAATTGAGGGTTATTTCTGAAAATTGTTCCCCACTTGCAGGTGTTTTTCATTTTCTCCATTTTGTGCGTTTGTGCATCTGTAGATTTCTAACACACACACACACACACACACACACACACACACACACACACACACACACACACACACACACACACACACACACACACACACACACACACACACACACACAAATATGTAATTTAAAAAGTTCAAACGGCGAATTATTCTATTCAGTATCATGTTTATTATAGAGATTATGTAATAAATTATACTTTACACTTCTATATTTAACTGTGCGTGTATACGCCTTATTTTTGCTTCTGGTGTCTTCTGCCTTTTTATTAGAAACGTTTACGGGAGAATTTACTTCAGTGAAGAAAAATCGTATGCAACAGATAAGTCGTCTTAACATTTTTTTTGTGTACCAGATCTTTAGCTGTTATTTTTAGCATAACGAGTTTTTTGGTGAGGGCTTCATTTGCCTTCATTGCCTGTTTGTTGCTTCAGTAGAAATCTACGGATGCACAAACGCACAAAACGGAGAAAATGAAACAAATGTGGACGAAACACCCCCGAGTGAGGAACAGTTCTCAAAATAACCCCCAATTGTTTTCCCTCAAAATTCCTATGTCCTTGGAGTCTACATAGTCCGAGGCATATTTGTAGAGAATTTCATTTAAAAAATCCATTTCCGGTGAATTTTCCGAAATTCCCAACCCACAGCCTCCTAAAACACTTTCCCCAAAAAATTTTGTATATTCGGAATCTACATGATATAACACATATTCGTAGAAAATCTCATTTAAAAATATCCATTTTTCTGAAAGTTATCATCCAAAGTCGGTGGGGCAAAAATCTGTAGTTACGCCAGTTTCTGAATGTTATCCGTCCTCAGAGTGAGACAATCACCAGCTAGTGACGAAAGCTATCTCCACTCGCAAATACTATATATTCTTTAAGCGATACGCAGTCGCTGATCACGTATTGAGAAAAACATGTTTTAAATCTCTGCGCGAGAGAAATACAGTAACAGTACCGGATAGTAATGTATATATGCCAACATAACGTGGCAGTCCTACATAGGATGATGTTACTGTTGTTTTAGCCCCAGGAAAACATCTTTCCCAGCTGGCTAACGATACAGTCTGTGTCTGTATATAGTTATATAGAAAAGAGTCATTTGTAGTATTCCTGCCATTATTCTTTAATTTTCTATGCTTGATAACGTGAAAGAAAGCATCATTGATTATATTCTCCATTTAATTTTACTGTTAGTATCAGAAATTTTACTAAGAAATCTTAAAGGAAGTTTGAATTCATCGGAATCCCTGATTTGAATGACGACTCAATAAATTATTTTACTTGTTTTAGTCATTTGACAGCGGCCATACTGGAGACCCGCCTTTAGTCAAACAGATCAACCCCCTAGGACTTTCTTCTTTATAAACCTAGTACTTATTCTACCGGGGCGCTTTTCCCGAACCGCTAAGTTATGGGAACATAAACACACCAGCATCGGTTGTCAGGCGATAGTGGGGGAACAAGCACAGACACACACACACACACAAATATATATAGAAATAAATATATATATATATATATATATATATATATATATATATATATATATATATATATATATATATAAATATATATATACGACGGGTTTCTTTCAGTTTCCGTCTACCAAATCCATTCACAAGGCTTTGGTCAGCCCGAAGCTATAGTAGAAGACACTAACCCAAGTTGCCACGCAGTGGGACTGCACCCAGAACCATGTGGTTGGGAAGCAAGCCTTTTACCACACAGCCACGCCTGCACCTAGATGATTATTTTTATCGATTCTTCGATATTTAACATAACAAAATTAAAATTATTCTGAATTATGTTGTATCAAGTAATATGAATTAATACTGTGCTTCAGTACAAAGGCAATAAACAGCCAAAGATACTCAGCAATAAATCCTAGAGGACATATTTCCGTCCAAAAAAAAAAAAAAAAAAAGGAAACGTACAGAAGGAGGAAATTCCTACTTCATAGTTTGCGATAATTTGGAAGATATTTTAGGAAGTTTGTATATTGCACTCACATTTGTATATTGCACTCAGCTGAAATAGTATAGAGGTAAAATGGGCAAAGATGTTTTATAGCGTCAAAATATAAGAATTTAATAAAAAGAATAAGCAAACTTTTGAAGATAAAACAAGACACTCTTGGTTTATTATTAATTCTCTTTATCAAAACCTATCATATAGGATATATAATAATATAAACTTATATCACTAAACGAGACATTTTGTTACCAGTGGTTAGTAGTTGGCTCAAAAGATGACCAACTGCCAGAAAGTTATGCATTAAACTGTTATTACATGTGAAGTTAGCAATAATTTCTGTTTCTAAACATAACTGGGCGTACTCCTAGATTTCGCATAATTCTACAAACTTGATATAGCATCTCAACAGCATTATAATTATCTTTTTATGGTTTTATTTCCCCTTCCCCTCTTCTTTTCTCTCTTCCTTTATATATTTTCATGTATTTATTATATTTTATTCATTTTATATTTCTTGACCATAATAATTTCATGCCCATTTTTTAATATTTCATTTCAGTCTGCTAGTTTGTCAAGCCTATATATATATTTCATGCGCGCACGCACGCACGTACACGTACACACACACACACACACACACACACACACACACACACACACACACACACACACACACACATACATTGTACATATGTGTATATACATAGGCAAATTTGTACGTGTGTACACACGTACTAGCGTAGCTAGTTGTTTTCCTTACATTAACCTGAGACGTATAATGATGTGTAGATAATTGTATATCCATGGGTGAAAGTGTTTCGGTATATGCAACATTTTTTTCTCACTCGGTACTTTTCGCCCGCGTGTGTGTCAGTCATAATAAACATGTTGAATGTATTTTGTAATCACACTTTGTTACAAGAAAGTTGTATATCAGGAAGTCTAATATCAGTAAAACCCTGTTCAAATAATTTTTGTATTTAAGTTTGTCTTATTTTGTATTTTCCTTATTTTGTAGTCTACCGTACACTTGCCATACATTTGAATATACACGCAGTACACCTGCACGATGTTACGTACGAGTAGAAAATAAATTGCTCCAAAAAATTTAAACCATTGTTCATCTTTGTTATCACGGTGGTGGTTGTGAACCCGCTTGCCTAGATTTCTGCACAAAGCAACAACAGTAGAAAAAAAACTTTGCAAAGGACTCCCAAGTCATTGAATAGGAGTTGAAAAGTAAAGTTGTGCCAGTGATTCATCTGAATAGTATAAGCTCTATTAATGGCGGATCTCAAAAAAGACAGGACATTGTGTAAGAGAGCCTTGACATTTGAAATAAATTACAAGAAACAGTGCATTGCAGAAGATGCTTTAGATGCTCTTGTCGAGCAAAGAACAAAGATAAAACACCTGTTCAAAAGATTCACTGAGGCTCATAACGCTTTTCATAAAACACTAGATGAAGACGAGGTTGACGAAAGTGATAACTATTTCTACAGTGTGCAAACAGACTATGTAAATATTTTGTACACAGTAAAAAAAAATGCATTCAAAGACATAAAGCCCAAAACTTTACAAAGTGTGGTTGAAAAACCCCTTGTTGAAGTCAAAGAGTCGCTTGCAAACTTACAAATGCCAAAAGTAGAGTTGGAAACCTTCAAGGGCGATCCGCTTATGTACCATTATTAAATCATTTCAACTCAACGTTGATTCGATTTGTGCTGATAATGATTTCAAACCGACGCGTTTAATTCAGTATACACAAGGTCCCGCGAGAGATGCCATCAAGGACTGTCTCTTAATCGGTGGTGAGGCGGGATATCAACAAGCACTTGCTATTCCCGAGAATAGATTTGGCAATTCCCACTTGGTAACTGAGGAAGTCCTCAATAATCTGAAACAAAATAAACCAGTGAAAACACCAAATGAGTTACAGAAACTAGCAGACAATCTGAAAAATTCCGAGCTGATTTTGACAAAGCTAAACATGCTTCAAGAAGTGAATTCGCAATCTAACATTTTCAACATTGTTAACCGTTTACAACCTTATTTACAAATTAAGAGGCAAAAACGTGCTCTTAAATACAAAAGTTCCAAGGGCGATATCCTAAATTCAATTCTCTGATAGAGTTTACTGCTAAAGCTGCGTCAGATGTGAATGATCTCGTCTATGGTAAAATGATGATAAAGAAACATCACGGTCATGCGCCAAAGACTGCTACTACTACAAGCTTGACTACTAGTGCTACTAGTCACAGAGACAGATACACCATACTGGTACTTATGCGAGTCCAGAGTCGGCATGTGTGTTGTGTAATAGACTTCATCGATTGTGGCATTGCCAAATGTTTCGGAGAATGACACCAAAAGACAGGTTAGGCCTTCTCATAGAACGAAAATTGTATTATAATTGCCTTTTATCTAGTCACGATAGGACTAGATAAAATGTAGGAAACAATCTGTCTGTAATGTGGCAGGTTGTGGTAAAAAACACACTATGTACATCCATGTAAATGAAAATCCACCAAGTCAGGATAGTAATGTGTCAAATGCTAATATATCTGCTAGCACTGATTCAGTTACACACATGCCAGTTGTACGAATTAGAGTGAATGGTGGTATGAAAGTGTTTGTCCTGCTTGATAGAGGATCAAGTAATTCCTTTTGTACAAATAGTTTAGCGAATCGATTAAACTTGCAGGGTGAATCTTTGTCATATCATTTTAAATATATTGAACAAGTCTACATCTGGTAAGTCAGAAATGGTCAGTGCATCTTTATATACTGAAGTTGAGGATAG
Organism: Octopus bimaculoides; assembly: GCF_046866305.1. Lineage (NCBI taxonomy): Eukaryota > Metazoa > Mollusca > Cephalopoda > Octopoda > Octopodidae > Octopus > Octopus bimaculoides. The sequence continues at coordinate 29,284,933 of NC_142946.1, forward strand.
TTTAGGGATTTCTGGTGTACATGTGGTTGATGAAATCCCAGCAAAAACAACACAGATAGATTTAAGCAAATATGAACATTTTCGTGTAGGTCAAGATCATGCAGAAGCCTTTATACATACATACATACATACATACATACATTACATATATATATATATATATATATATATATATATATATATATATATATATATATGTATGTATGTATGTATATAAATATAAATATTTCGTAAGACATTACGAGACTACTAACCTGGTGTAGAACACAGTATACGTATGTTTCAGAACGAAGTATTAGATGAGTATACAGCGGTAATAAGAAAAAGAGATGAAAAGTAAAGCAAAGGTTATGAACTTCATTAGCTTACAGCTGTTTCTGCTATAAGATGCAGTGGACTTTTAGCCGAGTACCTGGATAACATATCATAGCTTCGTCGGAGCCTCATATATGAAGTGCAATTTATTTGGAATAAATGCGTTCATATGAGAGGTCTTCTCAAGGCGAGTGCTGCCATATCTGACGCTCTAACAAAACAACCACTTTAAGATCTATATAAAGATCGCCTGTTATCTTATCTTTATTTTATCTATTGTTTTTTTCTTCTCGTTTTCTTGTTTAAACTAAGGGTGGTGAATTCCTCCGTTTCTCTCTAACACTTTAACTTAATTTATATGAGGGTTTTCATAAGTAGATAATTTTTTTTATATAATAATAATAGCGACGCAATATATCTTAATTCTGATGCTTACCTTTTACTGACCAAATCAATGTAATGTTGTCCAGTCCCGCCCTTTTATACGTTGTGTATATAAAGAACGAATAGCTTGCGTATATTTAGAGTTGAACTGTTGATGTAACCATAGTGTTCAGATGATCTAATGTGCAAGCTTTCTTTATTTGCATTAATTTGTAGACATACATTTGTATTGTATAATGTTGAACATACATATTAATGCAAACGTACCCATAATTTCTTTCATACTAAAATTTATACTACATGAGGAAGGTTGCGAAACGGTGTGCGTGTGTGTGTGTGTGTGTGTGTGTGTGTGTGTGTGTGTGTGTGTGTGTGAGAGAGAGAGAGTGTGTGTGTGTGAGTGTGTGTGTGTGTGTGTGTGTGTGTGTGTATGTGTGTGTGTGTGTGTGTGTGTGTGATGTAAATTTGATTCTGTAATGTTTAGTTTTTCTTCTCGTAGTTAATAGTATGTTTATCAATAGCTAGAAAAGAAAATTAAATGCGTAGCCAATAAGTCAAACACAGTATAATGCTTGTTGAATAATCATCTTTTCAAAATAAAATTTGTCGCGTGCAGGATTTTAATTCCTTAATTAAGACTTATTTAGCTTAGCACCTCATATTCACACATAAATGCACACACACAAACACACACACATACACACACACGCACACACACACACACACACACACACACACACACTGTGAAATATATGTACATGTGCGTATCTTTAAGTATTTCATGGTAAGTTGTTTTTGATTTAATTTTAATTTTTCATTATAAATGAAATTTTGAAAACGTTACCATATTTGATTTTAGTTGTCCCACTGATTCACTGAGCAACTAACTCGGTACAGATCAAACAAATCAAGAAACTTTGTTTTTACGGCAAGTGCTTTATTTTCCGTTTATACCTTTAGAGCACTACTACTTAAGATGCTGTTGGTTATGGCCGGTCAGAGAGTGACCACTGGTTTCGCGTCAATAAAATTCTTAACAGTATAGGCGACTCGTCAGATTCGAAGGCCAGAGGCACATATTATCGCTACAACTGGAAGTAAAAAAGTTTTGGTCAGCTACGGTTGTGAGCAAAAAATCCCGAAACGAAATTTTACTCTTCGATAATTTTCCTGGGCTGTATGGAGTTTAGATCGGTTCCAGTTGCACCTGAAAAGAATCAGCATACGGACGATTACTTTTCGCTTGTCAGCAAGCGAGAAATTTCAATCTTTTCAACATGAATTTCCTCTGATGAGAGCACCGACTAAAAATCTCTTTTCTGAAGTTTAAAAAGGTCTCCGGGTCAAGTGAGTTCTTCAGGATCCTTACTACTCTTTCCTACCTCCAGTTGTCGAGAAAATCATGTATGGTGAGTTGCTTATACTGCTTAGAACCTTATAGGTGCGAAACCAATGGTCACTCTCTGACCGGCCATTACCAACAACTTTTAAGTGTGTGTGGGGGGGGGGGGGGTGCGCGCGCTTTAGGGTGATGACTTTTTTTCAAGTCGAGTAAGGCCAAGGTCCCAGAAGGTGAGCTTTATGGTATAATGAGAAAAAAATCATAATCATTTCTTTCTTTGGCACATCCCCCACCGATGACAATATATTTGACAACACTTTTACTACGGACATGCATATATTGTTCAAGTAATAAGATGTACTGTTATGCATTGTTAATGTAATAAGTTCAGCCTAATACAACAGTTTTCAAAGGTCCTTTAATTTTTCAGAAGACCTGAAATCTAATCCCTCCATTATTTTTACTGCACATTCAGCACATATGTTTGAACGCTGAACATCTTGAATTACTGATTCTTCAAGATTCCAATTAACTTTCAAACATTTGGTTGCTTTAGTATATCCAGAAACTGCTTCTGAAAGTTTCTGGTAGGCCATGTTGTCAAACCTTTGGTCAATAACCACAGTTCCATCCAGTTTCCACTGATAAAACAACACACGTTGTAGAGTTTTTCTCTACTTTGTGGTAGAAGCATTTATGTGAGGATCGCCAAGGTTGCTCGTGAATTCCAACATGCATTATTAAGTCTAGGAAATTTCTAAACTTAATTTCTGAGAAAATGCTTTGTTGCTGATAAAATCGGAAAGCATGACCAAGTTCAAATAAAAGCTTATGGTGATCTCTCCAACCTTGATTATCATCCATTTGAAGTTTTGCTTCGCCTTGTTTCCATTCTGCCACTAAATCCTCAGAGTTCTTTTATTAAATCGTCTATGAATGGATATGATATATTCGGTGATGCAGTTTTTCCTTTCAGTGTATCATCCATCACATGTTTAAGGAGGCGATCTAACACATGATGTTGGCAACCAATGTATTGAGGTGCAGGATATCCATGCTTTACAAATTCGTTCTGAAGTTGAATGACCACTCCTGTCTGCTTTCCTGTATTATTTACACTACATGTGTCTGTGATGATTATTTTGATTACTGTCTACAATTCGTAATCATCCAAAACTTCCTTTAGTCCTTGAAAAATGGTGTCTATTCTGCCATTCTATGGAGTTAGTGCTGCTAATCTAATTTCTCTTATGTTTTTCCACTACAACAACTTGTCTTTCTTTACCCTTCATAACCTTTCCAACAAAATGAAGCACCCACTGGTCATTTTTTAAAGTTCCTTTTAGTTCCTGCTTCCACTTTGTTGATGATGATGTATCTGCAAGAAGTTGGGTACATATTAGTGAAATCAATGCATACAAAAAAGTTGTGTAATATTTGAGAATCTTTTAGGCACGTTACTTTACCTGCTTCAGAATATGAAAGAAATGCTTGTGAAGTTGACGAAGAATGTATTCGCTTTGAAGGATGAACTATAGCTAACCGAGATGTCGTGTAGCCAGTTATATCGCCACTTTGAATTTGTGTACTGTAAAAGCCTTTGTCTTCTTTAGATAAACAGCTGCCATATCAAACAAATCTTCAAAGTTTTACCTGGTTTCGGACGTTTCAAATGGGTATCATACCTTGTCAACAGAGTGTTTACTTTTCTTACAATAGACTTTAATGTTATACACGGAAAATCAAATTTTTTCCATAGATTCTCTAGTTCCTGAGCAATGAACTGATTTCTTGCTTGTCTGGATTTTTTAACTTTTACTAATGCATTATACCTTCCAATGACGCTGGATTTTCTGGGGATTCTAGTTAGTTCTGTCAACTCATGTTCCACATTCGGTATTATTCTTCGCTTTTTAACAGACTTTTCAAAGTTAGTTATATTTTTTTTGCCACTTTTCTTGTTTGCTGCAACTGCTTGACTTGACTGCTTAAATGACATGATTGATGTTTTTATTTCACTGATTAAAGCAATATATTTCAATATTTGTAATAGAAGGAATAATGCATTCATGGATTATCTCAACAACAAATAATACTACTCAAGATGTGAAACAACTTTTACTATTGTATATATCGTTATTGGTATTTGGCCAGGAAGTAACTTCAGTCATAAACTCCTTTAAATCTAATGAAATAGTGTGAAGTGCCAATGCCGAACGTAATGTGAGTTTGACTAAGACAATGCAAGTGTGACGCATTTGAAAATAGAAATATTAGTTTGTCGGGGAGGTTTTTGAAAGTTTAAAAAAAAAATGAACTGCAAGTCACCCTGGCCATGTTCAATTTCAGAAAAAAATTTAAAAGTCATTATCCTAGTGTGCATGTGTGTGTGCACGCACACACGTGTGTATGTATTTATAGATCTACATCAATACAGGCGGCGAAAGATATACAGATATATTAGCACAAATTCCTCTCACAAGGTTAAACAAAAGTTATGCTGGAAAATATTTGCCGAAGGTACTGAACTTGAACTAAGAAGCACGTGGTTAAAGTTAAAGGGGGAACCCCTTAATCCCATACTCATACCTACACCCAGTTTTATGGCACACAAGAAAACCTATAAGGTGTGACATTATATCGTCGTTTCACTGGGCCTTGTGCCTAAAGAAGAAAAGATTATATCGTCGTTTCACTGATCTTTTGGTAAAAATAAATTTTGATTTTATCTTATATTTGAATGAAGATCAAACACAGTCGAAATGTTGGATACAAAATGGCCTCAGCAATGAAATTGTTTTATCATTAGAAAATAAAGTTGTGTTTACTTCTTTTGTGGGAGAAACATTAAACTAATTAGCTAAGTACATATATAAATCTTTAAAATCGATAAATGTATGTTTTTATATTTCTATGTGTACATGTTTATATCTATATGGATGTATTGTTAATAATTCTCAAAATACTGATCCGTCCTCCACAATTCCTTATTCTAGATGACGTTTTACATTAAAACAATTCTTATCAATTCACGCCCATTTTTATTTACCTATTTATCACCTTTGCTATGGTTGCATGACATGAACATGTTCAAGCAATATATATAGTAACTTGTCTTTGTAATGTCCCTTCATTCCCCTCTTTGTGGTAAATCAATCTTTATCCTCATCACCGCCACTACCACCAACACCACTAAATATCACCATCTGTTGCCAAATTGATTACATTCAGAAAACCGAAAACTATTATTCAGCAAAGTGAATAATGATTACCTGATATTGATTTAAAAACAAGACCGACATATGAGAAAAAATAGATATGAAAGCCACTTTAAACAGTGGTTAGCTTCATTTCACCCATTTCTCTGTCGATATCGTACATTTCACATACATAATACATCTTTTATCTTTTACTTGTTTCAGTCATTAATTAGACTGTGGCCATGCTAGAGCACCACCTTCAAGAATTTTAGTCGAATGAGTCGGCACAGAACTATTTTTCAAGTATTAGTACTTATTCTACCGATTACTTTAAGCGAACCACTAAGTTACAGGAACATAAACACACCACCATCGGCTGTCAAGCAATGGTGGGGGACAGACACAAGGACACACGCACAAGAAGTCGATAGATTCATTCGACTAAAATCCTTCAAGTAAAAGATAAAAGATAATAGATATATGTATGTATGTATGTATGTATGTATTCAACAAATGTGATCCAGAAGTTCTCAATATAGAAAACACTGAAATGGTTTGAGCTTACACTCCGCTTATAACCACTCTTTGTCCCGAGAAATTGGTCCCTGGTAAAGACTTCGACTATATACACATACATACATACATACGTATGTGTGTGTATATATGTGTGTGTGTGTTTGTGTGCGTGTGTGTGTGTATGTATGTATGTATACGTATATGCAGAAACACAAATGTACTCACGCGCTCATGCACACGCATACACACATACATCACTGCACAAGTACATTTACGTACAAATACGCACGCACGCACACGCAAACACACACACACACACACACACACAATAGGCTTCTTCAGTATCCGTCTATTAAATCCACTCACAAGGGTTTGGTCGGCCCGAGGCTACAATAAAAGACACTTGCTGAAGATGCCACGCAGTAATAATGAAACCGGATCATGTGGCTGGGAAGCAAGCTTCTTACCATATATAAAAATATATACAAGCAGAGATAGTTGGCGTTGCTCGGGATTAAAATGGCATAGTTTTTTTTATTGTTTTACTAGTTTTGGTCATGTGACTACGACCATGCTGGAGTCGAAGAAATCAATCCCAGGATTTGTTTTTTGTAAACCTAGTATTTATTCTATTGGGGACGTAAATTCAGCAACATTGGTTGTCAAGCGATGGTGGAGTACAAAAACAGACACACACGCGCGCACACACGCACACACATACACGCAGACACACATATATATGTATATATATATACATACATATATATATATATATATATATATACATACACATGCGTATAAGGTTTTAAATTGATGTTAATTAAATTAATATTCAATTTATCACCCTCAGTATATATATATATTTATATATATATATATATATATATATATATATATATATATATATATATATATATATATATATATATATATATATATATATATATACATATATATATTATTTTGTTTAAAAGAGTTCCAACACTGTCTGTTTCTTATGCTTTATTTATATTCCTGCAGAACCAATGTGGGGTATAGAATATGGAATATACAATATATAATATAATATACAATATATAATATAAAATAAAATAAAATAAAAATGGATGGCACCATGAAAGAAAGTATTGAATGTAGATGAAATATTGAGTGTTCAATATAAAGGATCAAATATATAAATATAAATATATAAAGGCGACTCGAGTTTCAGGGCTATTTCCCTTCGTCATGGCCGGTATGACAGTCTGAAACTCGAGTCGCCTTTATATATTTATATTTATATATTTGATCCTTTATATTGAACACTCAATATTTCATCTACATTCAATACTTTCTTTCATGGTGCCATCCATTTTTATTTTATTTTATTTTACATTATATACTGTATATTATATTATATATTGTATATTCCATATTCTATACCCCACATTGGTTCTGCAGGAATATAAATAAAACATAAAAAACAGACAGTGTTGGAACTCTTTTAAACAAAATAATATATTCCTCTATACACAATCATACAAAAAACCACCTTTTTGTATTTATTTTTACTCGCATATATATATATATATATATATATATATATATATATATATATATATATATATATATATATATATATACTAGCAGAAGTGCCCGGCGTTGCTCGGGGCTTAATTGTTTTAAAGTACTGTTGATGATTCTACTCAATTATGATTATTGAGGGAAAGAATGCTATAAGTTGAAAACCAACCAATGAATTTGCAACTGGACAGAAAGCGTTGCCTAGAGCATTGCAGCACTCTGAGAAGTGGGTAACAATAGAATGTGAGGTGGCCCTGAAAAAGCTGTGTTATTGTTCTCACAATTGTAACAAGGTCTTAGCAATGCAGATGACTTAAGACACGCACGTACTGTATCAGCTCTATTCCCCTTGGGAATAACTGGCAGTGTTTGCCTGAAGTCCCCTGAAAGAAGAAGTGTTATGCCTCCCATGGGAACTGTAGAGTCTTTGATGTCTCTCAGAGATCTATGCAGCGCCTCAAGAGCACCTCTGTGGGCCATTGTACATTCATCCCAAACGATAAGCTTGCATCGTCTGAACACTTCTGCCTGATCTGAGCTGTTACTGATGTTGCAAATTGGTGTGTCCGTCTTCGCTAAGTCAAGCGGAAGGTTGAAAGTGGAGTGAGCTGTCCTGCCACCTGGCAACAAAGTAGCCGCAATTCCAGATGATGCCACAGCTAAGGCAATGCCTTGTGTTCGCCTAATCTCAGCCAATATTAATTTTGTGACAAAAGTTTTGCCAGTTCCTGCAGGAGTGTCGAGGAAGAAAATCCCCCCAGCTTTGTCCCGGACAGAATTAATAACGGAGTTGTAAGCGAACTTCTGTTCTGGAAGGAGCTTTGGCTCATTGTTCGCTATGTACTGGACAAGTTCGTCAACATTATAACATGTCTCACGCAGCAAATCAGAAGACAGTGTGTTTGGGCGTTCCCGGTTTGTTGAAGGTAGTCCATACACTGGCAACGCACTCCCGCCCATATTGAGAACAGTATCTTCGATTTCAAGCAGCGCTCTGTTGTAAATGAGGTCACTGTACTCGACGTCGATTGATGGATTTAGCAAGTGAACCTGATGCAGGAAATCTTCAGACATGTAATTTTTGTAGGTCAGCCATAAAGAGGCGGGATCACCCAAGTCGCACCATAGGAGTAGAATAGCGAAAAGCGATCTTAGTCTTTTAGGGGATTTTAACAAAACGCCCTCCGCCATAGTGGCGGCCCATTGTGAATCGTCCTCCAAAAGTTCGCGCCTGAAGCAGGCTTCGCGGAAAGTGTCACATAATTCACTGTCAACAGTTCTTATGTCTTGAAAGCTTTGTGGGCCGACAACGTCATGAAGAAGAAGGCGAAGGTGAAAACACTCATGCTGGTTGGGAGGCCCAGTGTACACTCTTCCTAGACAACTGTTAAACTTGACACCGAGATGTCCTTGAACATCCTGACCTGACTTCCTACGCACCCAAGTGTTCTTTGACCACACATAGTAGGACGGAACCTGAGGGTATAAAAGCGTTTTGGCAAATGTGTCAATTTGGCAAAGCCTAAAAAGAAACAGTCAAACTTGTTTCTTTTCGATTGGCCGCCAATTGAGCAGCAGTCTGTTCAGTAAAATAAGTCCGCTGGCCGTTTTCCAAATGAACCGCGAGTTATATGATGGCGGGGTTCCTTTGGTGAAGCGGAAACCCGAATATCCGCCAAAAAGCTTCACCACTGCTGATATATCGACCTGCCAAGTACTGCGACACGTCGTCCATGCTATTGTCCTTTTGAAGGCCGAACATGGCAGCGTCTGAACCCTTGTTAACATAAGTACTGAATGACAGAACTCCACATTTATATGACCGTTGAAAATTGTCATCAGTAATGGACAGTATGGGACCACCCATCTATTATCAACTTGATGACCCCGTAAGGCTATAGTGAATCCCCCATTCTCAGGCCGCCTTCGTCTGTACAGTGGATATCCATCACCAGCGGTCTGGGTCTCGTCCACGAAACTCTTTGGGTATCGTTTAGTGCACACATGGTCTTTGTGGCATGAGGAGAATTTTTGAAAACCGGGACCGCACGGACCATGCACCATGTATGCCTTGACAATGTCGTACAGCTGTCAGTCAACAGTGGAGTTTGGGATTTCTGCTTTGATGATTTCATCTATAAGTGTAGGGTCTATTTTGGTGACCAACCAAACCAAAATGTGTGCGTGTGGCAACCCTCTCTTCTGCCACTCAACAGTATACATGTGACACTTAACAGGGCCAAACACCTGCCCTTTTTTGATGAAATCAATTAGCGTAGTCAGCTTCTGCTTGAAAACCCTGGCAATAAGATCATGCCGATGGCAGTACTGCTGGTGTGGGAGAAGTTCCCGTGTTACCTCAACCCACTTGGGGTTACATGTAAACGTGATGAATAAATCAGGGCGTCCATAGTGCCGAACGAAAGTCATAGCGTCTTGTGTTCGCTCGTGCATGTATCGTGGCCCCTCTGTATATGTTGAGGGGAGAATGCATATTTTGCCGATGTTTCTTGGGTCAGCGTCATTATTGATGCCATCACGCAAATGGATATAGGAATCTGATCGCAGCTTCTTCTAAGTGACAAGTATTTGAATGTATCTGTGTATTTGTATGTAAGTGTATAGGTGGCATTTCATGTGCGGAATAAAAGGTGAAAGTTGTTATAGAAAGAGGAAATGACATTGTGTTACAGGGGAAAATATTTATTTGACTCTCTTTTTCTTTCGTTTCTCTGTTAGGGTTTAGTTCCCGCCAATTAGAATGAGGTCATTGGTAACCATAGGTACATATATTTGTGTGTATTTACGTATGATTGGCAGTATGTCTGTTTATTTGACTCTCACTCCCGTTCGTTTCTTTGTCTTTTTTCTTGGATCGTTGGTAAACGTTCATAAGAGAAAGTAGCAATTGAAACGATGTGTAAGAGGAATAGAAATAGTTAATTTTAGAGGGGCAAAGTAATTCTGTATGTAGTTTTAGTATCTGTCATCACAGTATCGAAATGTGATTGTTTCAGTTTTGATAGTTTTCTTTTTCTCCTTCCTTTCTTTTTGTATTTGTTGTTCGATTTTTCGTAAAGCTTTATAAGAGAAAGTAGGAGTTGAAAGGATTTGTATTAGAAAGAGGAAATTAGATTTTATTAGGGAGAAAATGTTTACCTCCGTAGTTTTACGGATTTTATTCATTATTAGGACATTTTTGGAGTGAAAAAATGACGCAGTGACCTAACTTATTGTATTTAGAATATTAATTGCGATTGTTTAATCGAAGAAATTTGGAATTGTGTAAATGTATTAATTTTAAACATACACACACACACAGAGAAAATTTGCCTTTTATAGTATAGATACAATACATAGATAAACAAATGGAATTAACTACTACATACGTTAACAAAATTAAATTAAATACAAAAAAGTAGGTATAAACACATGAACAAATAAATAAATAAAAACAAAAATAAACGAACATGTATTAACAGAGGATATAGATAATACAGGCACTCCCCATACACACACATGCACTTACAAAAACATTGACACATTGAGGGATACGCATGCGTAGACACATACGATAGGAATACAAAATACAAAATGGCTGATAGTTAGCAAGGTGAGACACACATAAGAAAGAAGAAAGCAAAGGACCACTGATGAGGTCACAGAAGTGTGACGAAAGAACTCTGGCCGAAATAGGATTAATGTAATATAATGTAATATAAAGCTGAAGCAAATTAACACCAAATATACGGTGCGTGTGTTTTATTGGCTAAACTAGCAATATGACCATCCCCAATTACAACAATATATATATATATATATATATATATATGTAGATGCATATAAATATACATGTATATATATATATATATATATATATATATATATATATATATATATATATATATATATATATACATGTATATATATATATATATATATATATATATATATATATATATATACATGTATATATATATATATATATATATATATATATATATATACATACATGTATATATATATATATATATATATATATATATATATATATATATATATATATAGGCGTAGGAGTGACTGTGTGGTAAGTAGCTTGCTTACCAACCACATGGTTCCGGTTTCAGTCCCACTGCGTAGCACCTTGGGCAAGTGTCTTCTACTATAGCCTCGGGCCGACCAAACCCTTGTGAGTGGATTTGGTAGACGGAAACTGAAAGAAGCCCGTCGTATATATGTATATATATATATATATATATATATATATATATATATATATATATATATATATATGTATGTATGTATGTATGTGTGTGTCTATGTTTGTGTATCTGTGTTTGTCCCCCAACATCGCTTGACAACCGTAAACTTATGTTTACGTCCCCGTAACTTAGCGGTTCGGCAAAAGAGACCGATAGAATAAGTACTAGACTTCCAAATGACTGAAACAAGTAAAAGAGGCCAAGAATAAACTTGTCATTGCACGAACTGACCAGCTGTAAACAGAATCTTCTTCCCTCCTCTTCCCACTGACACACCTCTCAAATACACAGGCACACACACACGCACGCACACAGACACACACGCACACATGCACACTACACACACACACAAAAAAAACGCACCCACACATTCTCCTACTAGACATTGAAACCAAAGATTCTTTTTGAAAAACAACTTGTTCAAAACAATCACACTTTTGCAATTTCTTTAAAAGTCCAAGAATAAACTTATCATTGAAAAGAACTGACCAGCTATAAACACAATTTTCTTCTTTTCTCTTTCCCATCGACACACACACGCACACACACAGACACACACACCAACACAAAAAAACACACACTCACACACACAAACACACATACACACACACTCTCTCTCTCACTTTTCCCTCCATTCCTCACCCTCTCTTACTATCCTATATATTTCTCTCTCCACTCCTACACACTCAATAAAACTATATAAGGAGACTGGCACCGCAAGGTGAACTCAAAACAATTTGAAAATCCTACACGATTAGGTGAAAAGCGCTTTATTTAATTCATAAAACATGTGACATTAATAAAAATTTGTAAATGTACAACCATCCAGATTTCTGAGTACCTTAATTTTTTTTCTATAATATAATTTCTGTACATCACCTGCAAACCTTCCAATATATATATATATATATATATATATATATATATATATAGGTGGTCTTCTTCTAGCATAATGGATGTTCACTTAGTGGTCATCCCTTTTATATGTATATATGTATATATATATATATATATATATATATATATATATATATATATATATATATATATATATATATATATATATATATATATATATATATACATGTATATCGTCGTCTTGGCACTCCGTCAGTTACGCGACGAGTTCTCCAGTAGATCCGATCAACGAGACAGCCTGCTCGTGAAATTAACGACACGTCTACCCTTGATATAGTTCCCAGGGGGATTCGACGTGACACAGAGTGTGACAAGGCTGGCCTTTTGAAATACAAGTACAGCAGAAACAAGAAGAAAGAGAGAAAGTTGTGGTAAAAGAGTAAAGCAGGGTTTGCCACCACCGCTTGCCAGAGCCTCGTAGAGCTTTTAGGTGTTTTCACTCAATAAACACTCACAACGTTTGTTATGGAAATCGAAACCGTGATCCTATGACCGCGAGTACGCTGCCCTAACCACTGGAATTTAACACACTCACCGGTAAAATTTCCACTTATTCCTTATTTTTATTTTCCTAAAATTTTGTTTGAATCTTGCAACCTTATCAATAGTCTTGACTGTCCGTTATTTACGCTGCGTTCTGCTTTTGCCTTTGTTTGTTTTTTGCGCATGTGTGTGTCTCAGTGTGTGTGTATGTATGCATGCATGTATGTGTGCATGTGTGTGTATGTATGTCTGTGTGTGTATGCATATGTATATATGTAGTTATGTGTGTGTGTTTGCATGTATTCTGCATATTCCTGTGTTTGTGTGTTTTTTATGTATCTGTGTGCATGTGTATATATGAATGTATGTACCTCTGTCTCCTTGTGTGTGCATGTCTGAGTGTGTTGTCTGAGTGTGTGCATGTCTAAAGGTTGTTTAAGGATGTTGAACGGAACGCCCATGTTTCCAAAGGTGAATTATCCAAATCCCAGAGAATTCCTCTCAACACATGGCTATGGTGCTGCCCCACTAATTCTGCTTGTGATCAGAGATGTACATATCGTCAACTACTAAGGGACATGCTCAACTGGTTAAGGTCAAGCAACTGACAAACAAATCTGTGGTATTGTGCAGAATATTTGCTGTAGCCTATCTTTTATACCAAGACAAAACAATGTACATGATGACACTTCCAATCAGCTAAGATCAGGAGCCATGAGAGCCACTGCCTGGTACTGAATCAGGGCATTTATTATTATTATTAGTGAGTGAGAGAGCAGTGCATGCCATCAAAGTGGTAGAATATATGAAGCCAAGTACATCCATCATTACTACACGTCTGATAGGGGTACCCAGGCACATGCATCACAACCATATGTGCGTCAGATGGTGATTTCATATCAAGGTTAACAGCGCATGACCTTGCAGGTGGGGCCCAGTTAGAATTTTCTTCAGGTCGAGTAGCCCATTCCGCTCAAAAGGTCCCTTATTAAGGCTTGTTTAAGGGTGTTCAACGAAACACCCATGTTTCCAGGGGTGAATTATCCAGACCCCAAAGAATTCCTCTCAACATATGGCTATGATGCTCCCCCATTACTTCTGCTTGTGATCAGAGATATACATATCGTCAGCCATTAAGGGACATGCTCAACTGGTTAAGGTTAGACAACTGACAAGCAAATCTGTGGAAATGAGCAGAATATTTGCTGTAGCCCCTCTTTTATACCCCTGATATCAGCAGCGAGGCCCGACAACATATGCTGGTTTACCCCCGCCGCATCATGCTGGTTAATTATTATGATTGTGTTTTTTCTTTCTTCTTTCTTCAAATTTTCTTCCATTTTTTGTCGAGTGTTTTCCATACACCTAGGGCAGAGAATCTCATTGTATGCATTCCCAGTTAACACACGCAAATTCACGGGTAAAATATGTATTTAAAAAACAATAAATAAATAAATAAATTTATGAATGGATGTTGTTTTCATAGCGATAATGCTCTTCTCAGTACATGAGTCGTTCCAGTCAACACGATTTTTTGCACTTCCTGTAGGCACGGTAAGCCTGTATCATTTTCAAATAGGTTTTAGTACCTTTTTTTTATCATTCCTAGAGATCCCACAATCACTAGTACGGTAGTCGCCTTGAGGTGCCACATTTTTTCAATTTCTATTAGCAAGCCTTTATATTTACTGTTCTTGTCAAATTCTTTCGCCGCTATATTATGATCAGAGGGAATACTCATGTCAATTAACAAACACATCTTCTTTGTCTGATCTTTTATAATGATATCCGGTTTATTAGCTTTTATAGCCTTGTCAGTATGTACGGGGGAAGTCCCAGAGAATCGATACATTTTCTCCCTCAGTCACAGCTTCAGGATGATGTTTATACCATTTGTCAACGGTTTTGATTTTATAATGCCGACATATTGTCCAGTGTAAATACTGGCCGACTCTGTCATGTCTTGCTTTATATTCTACAGGTGCTAAGACTCTACACCCTGAGATTAGGTGGTCTATAGTTTTAATCGCATCGTTACAGAATCGGCATTTTAGGTCAGCTCCATTTTTTTATCCGGGTTAATAAGCTTTGGTCTTGAGTAGCTAATATGAAACCTTCACTCTCTGCTTTTAGCCCTGAACTTCGTAACCATTGATGCGTGCGTTTCTGGTCGACATCAGCTTGTTTGCTACGAGCCACATACTTGCCATGCAGAGGTTTCTGTTCCCATCTGCTAGCTAATTTTTCATGTGCTTTTTGTCTTTGCAATTAATTTTATTTTCTTTGCAGCAGCAATTGGCACATTTCCTTCAATCTGATCAAGATGGTGGGTATCTAAGAGATCAATAGCGAATTTTTTGCTCTCTTTCAGAATAGAGTGAAGTTTTTTCGGTCTTTTATGTTTTTCAACAAGTTTCAGCATCCAATCGTTGGTTGTTTCAAGGTATTTGGCCAGTCCTGTTGTGGTGGCTTTGTATGTAAGTTCAAGCTGGATCAAGCCTCGACCTCCCTGAGCTCTGGGAAGGTAAAGGCGATCTACGTCTGCCTTTGGATGGTGCATCTTATTACAAGTCAGTAACTTGCGGATTTTTCTATCAATTTTCATTATTTCACTGGTATTCCAATTAAGCACATTGAAGCTATAAAGAACAACTGGGACTGCTAAAGAATTTATGGTTAACACCTTATATACATTCAGTTCAAATTTCAGAACTGCTCGAACTCTTCTATTACATTCCTTCCTAACCTTCTCTTTCATGCTTGCATGCTGGATACCAGAGCCTTCATTTATTCCTAGGTATTAATAGGTTTGTTCCTGCTCAAGTTCCTTTATTACCGTTTCGACATCTAATTCTATTGAACTTGGCTTTACCAGTTTCCCTTTCTTAAAATTGGCTTTGGCACACTTTTCAAGGCCAAACTCCATCCCGATATCATCACTGTATGTAGTAGTCCTTCAAGCTCTTTATCATCTTTGCCATATAGTTTTAAATCATCCATATAAAATAGGTGACTTATTTTCCTGTTGTCAATTTTGTAGCCACACCCTGTTCTATTCAGTTCACTTGAGAGTGGTATTAGTGCTATGCTGAAAATTAGCGGTGAAAGTGAGCCACCTTGGAAAATGCCACAGTTTATGCTAATATTGTTTGAGTGCAATACTCCATTAGAATGATATAATGGCAGCTTCGTGTTCCATAGTGACATATTATACTTTAAAAAATCTGAAATTACAGGAGAAATTTTGAAAATGTTCAGCGATTTCAGAATCCACGAATGTGGTATGCTGTCAAAGGCTTTTTTATAATAAATCCATGAAGAGCTGAGATTTCTGCGCTTGTTATGGCAGTTCTCAAGGATCATGCGATTAATTAAGAGCTGATTTTTGCATCCGTATGAGCCGCGTCTGCATCCTTTTTGTTCAGTGGGAAAGAGGTTATTCTCTTCCATAAACGTATGTTTTCTCCACTAGAATAGATGTCAAAATCTTATAGGTAGTAGACAAACATGTTATAGGCCGGTAGTTTTTTGGGTCTTTGGTTTCGTTATTTTTAGGGAGGAGGTAAGTAATACCATTTGCCATCCAATGGGGAACTTTTTTCTGGGTCTTTCATAATACTATTAAATAGTATTACTAACATTTTGTGTGCGGACGAGAGTGATGAAAGTCAGAAATTTGGTACTCTATCAATACCAGGGGATTTCCACTTATGAGCCTTCGTTAGTGCCCTCCTTAGGTCGGCGATTCAGATGTCTTCCCATACCTGTTCTTGTAGATTTTTGTAGGCATCTTGGGTGCGTTTGATCCAGTCTGCATTTTCATTGTATGGTTTCTCATCACTCCAGATCCCTTTCCAAAAGTTTTCAACTTCTTCCATTAGGGGTGGATTTTCAATGGTTATTTTTTTCTTTCCCTATTTCCCTGTAAAATGATTTGGCATTGGATTTGAACATCTTATTTTGTCTGTAGAATCTGATTCTTTTCTCAAATCTGCGTATTCTTTGCGCTTTTGCTTGAACTTTTTATTTAAGTGTTTCATTTGCTGACATCAGTTCTCTTGAGAGTCCATATTTTCTCACGATCTTCCTGCCTTTTCTTGATCTTACACCATTTCCAGAGATTAGCTCAGTTAATATTGATATTTCCCTTCGCAATGATTCAATCTCAGTTTCAATTCTACTTCTCCAGTTTGATATTCTTTTCGAATTTGGTATTGTTGGCTTTTTGAGTATTAAACAGCGTCTTTCGATTACCTTAGCAACAGAGTAAATAATTTCATTTAATCATAAGTAATTAAATGAAATTATTTATTTATTATTATTATTATTATTATTATTATTATTATTATTATTATTATTATTATTATTATTATTATTATTATTCACTAGTTTTATTTTTATAGCGTGCTTTCACTTCACTACCGAGCGCAGCTCTGTGTGCCTTGGGTATGTGCTGTGGTTTGCTGTGATGCTCTTATGGCTACTGTATTGAAAGTGTTTTGCGTAGGATGCAGTGCCCAGTAGTGCAATTTTCTGTATGGTGTTTTTGTTATGTATTTGTCTGAATAATTTTTTATCATACCAAATGCACCCACTATGATAGGAATTGTTTCTGTTTTTAGATTCCACATTCGAGTTACCTCTATTTCTAGGTCTTTGTATTTTGAAAGCTTTTCCATTTCTTTTAGAGAAATGTTGTCATCTGCTGGTATTGATACATCAATTAGAAAGCATTTTTGTTTTCTTCATGATCTCTGACAACTATATCTGGCCTATTGGCCTTAATTTCTCTATCTGTGTGTATTGGCATATCCCAGAGTATGGTTGCTTTCTCGTTTTCTGTGACCTTTTCTGGCGTGTGCCCATACCATCTTTTTTCTGTTATTATTCCATAGTGTTGGCATAGCTTCCAGTGTATATAGGTCCCAGCTCTGTCGTGTCTATGAATATATTCCTTCTTAGCCAGGACTGGGCAGCCAGAGATAATATGATTTATTGTTTCTTGTTCATCTCCACATATTCTGCAGTTACTTGTTATGTTTCTTTTCATTATATGTTTTTGGTAATTTCTGGTGGGGAGGCTTTGGTCATGTGCTGCAATTAAAAATCCTTCAGTCTCTGCTTTGAGTCCTGAGTTTCTCAACCATAGCTGGGATTTTTCTCTGTCTATTTCTTTTGCATTTAGTTTAGCCCAGTATTTGCCATGAAGGGACTTTTTTGCCATCGTTTTATTATGGTCCGTTGCTGTTCTAGTTTTAGTTTGGATTTCATTTGTTTTATAGCTTTTGTTGTTTCTTCTTCTTCTTCATATTTGTTAAGTAGTATGATTTCTTGTTTGTATTTGTCAGCTTCCTTAAATACTGAAAACAGTTTTTTGTTTTGCTCGTGTTTTGTGGCTATTTCTATTAGTTTTCTTTACTTCTGAAGTAGGTATTTCTTAATGTTTTTCAAAGCTCTTGAAAACTGCTTCTAATGCTCCAATTACTACCGATATCACCATTACTTTCCTCCTGCCCCATAAATTTCCGATCTCGTCCCACAGTGGCTGGTATTTCTTAATTTCTGTTTCCTTCCATTCACCCTTGAATCGCCTGGTATTGCAACATCTATTATCTTTGCTTCTTTTTCATCTTTATGGATGATCACGATATCTGGCCGTCTCGCGTCTATGACTTGGTCGCACTGTATGTTAAAATCCCAGAGTATTTTGTGATGTTCATTTTCCATTACTCCCTCCGGCTTGTGTTCATACTATTGTTCGGCTCTCTCGAGGTTTGCTTTACCGCACAACAGCCAGTGGACATATCTGGCCATATTGTCGTATCTCCTTTTGTATTCGCGTTGTGCGAGCTTATAGCACTCATACCAAAGGCGAGTCAGTGCTTTTATCAATGTGATATTTGGAGTAGTTTTCTGAGAGCTTGCTCTTGAGCACTGTGCACTAATGTCTCAGTGGGCCCTTTTAAGCCTCCTTTCTGCAGCCATTGCCAGGTTCAAATTAATCTCATCTTTATTCTTCAAGAATTGACTGTGCATTTTCTTGTCCTGTCAAATTTTCTTCATTTGCTCTCTCTGGTCTTTCTTAAATCGTGTTGGATCTACGGCTTCGTTCACTTTTAAGGCTCCCTGCATTTTCATTGCTTCAATCACTTCTTCTTTACTCTGCTTGACATACCAAGCCTTGCTGTTGTCCTCTTTCCTTACACAACCTTCACAACACACCAATCCCCGTCCTCCTTCTTTCCTGTTTACATACAATCTTGACACATCACTCTTGGGGTGTAGTTCCTTGTTCATTGTCATTAATTTACGTGTTCTCTGGTCTATCTCTTGTAATTCATTCTTCTTCCAAGATATTATTCCTGCCCCATATCTCATCAAAGCAACCGTCCACGTGTTAATTGACGGTCATCATATCGAATATTATTATTATTATTATTGGGAGGGGGAACAGGCCTGTGTATATATATATATATATATATATATATATATAGGTAGGAAAGCTTGGAGAGTATTTGTGGACGGTTGAGTGAATTGATCTTGCTCAAAGGGGTATGGAACCAACATGATGCAGCGGGGGTAAACCAGCATATAATGTCGAGCTGATATTCGGGGTTGCGTTCTATGCCTTAATCCAATCATAGGACGAGGCTCGCCTCTTTGATCTGGGAAATAAATGGAATGCCTGGTATGTGTCTTGTGGCTACCCCCTCTTAAAAAGATGGGGAATAGGCCTAGGTATATATTATTATTATTATTATTATTATTATTATTATTATTATTATTATTATTATTACTACTACTTAATAAATCGTATGGTAAATCATGTTCACTGGCTCAATGTTCGTTGGGTATTTGATTAATGAGAGAGACGGAAGATGGAGGATACGAAAATCTTTATTGATCATTTTCATCGATCCCTTGCGGATGTGATACTGAACATCTGGTTTAGGTGTACCCGTTGATGTAGATGAGTTTCCTCGGGTAATTTCAAGAGGCGCCTTGTTAAAATAATATGTTTCTCAAGATTTCTTTTTAGTCTTCGTATATATAAATAGCAAATTAATGTATATAGCTACATACTTATAGAAGATCCTAACAATAATCAGATACAAAAACAAACAAATACACAATACAGTGAAAAACTATTAGGTATAACCATTAGTAGATATGGATGTATAAACGCCTACATATACATGGTCTGATGCATGTACACTCGCTCATACAAACGCACAGACACATACAAGCACACACACGTAATTTAGCGCACATACGCTCGCACACAGAATTATGTAGATATTAATAAAGTCATTACCTATTACTTGCTAGTGATAGGACTCCGCTTGGTGAGGAGTCACAGATTCTCTTGTGCGGTTCAGTGGGTCTGGATGGTAGTCATAAATACGGACATAAATACTGACATAGTAGATGTGCATTTTTTAATGACTAATGAAACAACCGATAACGTGTAGAAAGCACCAATGCCATGGTTTGGCTCATCAGTGTAGATAGACGTAGGTCTTTTGCATTTTCATCCCACGTTGAGCGATACATAGTGAGAGACTCAAATTGGTATTTTTCTCATTTTAAGCGGTATACAATGGCCAGGAGGTATCCAAGTGATGTTGGTAACTAGTGTGGCATTGTGTTTTAAAGAACGGGGTGGTTGCAGTTATCGTGGTTATTCATTCATGTAAAGTGTCGCTATTAGTTTAGTCAACGATTACCTTAATTCATGCCCACTGTATTGTGCGAAGTGCATTTAGTAGCATGCAATTATCTTGATAATCTTTCAGAAATCCTATTAATGAACTTCTCATTGATCCACAAAATGGACGGGGATTCCTCAGAGCACAGACTGCATCTCCTGGAAAAAGACATTGTACAGTTGTGCATGTCTTATTATGGACTAAGTGAGATCATAGTTAATTTTATCCTCCTTAGGTTGCTAAACAAAATCAGCCAAAGATGTCGAGTGCCTCTTCTTGATTTTATTGAAGCTGGCGACATAGTTTCGATATTGGTTCTTGAAGGAATCAGCGGTTGCACCAATGTAAACGTAGGATCCTCCTCTTGTGCGTACGGCGTACATAAGTACTACGTTGGCTCTCATATAGAGGTTCATCAATGGGCAATATGGTTTTTTTCTCTGCATGAGCATTTATTAGATTTAGTTGCATTTGTAGCTCTGCTGATCTCATTTTCTGGTACTGTAAGCGCGTTGACTACATCGTTAATTTTGTTATTCAAATCACATAAGGAGACACATCTGCACTGACGGATACACCCAAACCAGATGTTCAGTATCTAACTCGCGAGGGATCGATGTTAGCTGGGTCGAATCAATTGTAGTGATCAATAATGTTTCTCGTATCTTCCATCTTACGTCTCTCTCTCTCAGGTGTGTGTGTATGCGCGCGCGCGTGCGTGTGTGTGTGTGTGTGTGTTTGTGTGGGTGTGTGTGTGTGAATACATGTAAATATGTTGAATACATGTAAATATAGGCAACCTGCTGGAGCTGGTTGTTGTAGTCACTCTTGACTGTGTTCTCTGCGACTTCTGTAGGGGCATAGGCAACGATGATAATCATCTCCCTGTGCCTGTGGAGAAACGGGTGGACAGCAAACGATTACTCACCGGATTCCAGCCGATGAATGACTTGCGGACGCGCTTGGGCATGACCATTGCTACGCAGCAGAAGCCACTCCGCTTCATGGGGAGGTTCCAGAAGAGGCAGTGGTCACTCGCGATGGATTCGCTACTGCTAGACCAGCGAGTCTCGCAAAGTCCTGCCAAGGTGATGTAGCGGGATAGCTCTCGGGACTGAAGAGTAGCTGTCTCGGAGCGAATAAGCGACAGAGCATTCCATGTAGCAACACGAATTTTGGAGCGTAATTTGATTTCTCGTTGGTCGGGAGAATGCAGGGGTCCGTACCGATGTTGGACAGTCTGGGTTTTTTCTGGTTGATGTTGTAACAGGTTGAAAATTCTTCTGGGCGGGTTATTGATACTCCGCAAAATAGTAGAACGGTGGGCTGCCACCTTGGCAACTAGCCGACGCGCCGTGGGTCACCGTTACTCTGCAAACTCCCCAGGAGATCGGCCCATTTGGGGTAACCCTACAGGAGCGAAGCACCAGACAGTAACACTCACTCAGATCTAGAAAATATGCAAGCCTCGTCACCACGACAAGGCTAGACGCAGGAGGGTTTAAGGTATATGCCCCTACAGACGTCGCAGAGAGAAAAATCAACAACAATTACCACGACCAGTTCCAACAGGTTTTAGGGCAAATCCTACCCATGACATCACGATCATCCTGAGAGACACCAAAGATACCATCTCTTCCGCCAGGATCCCTTCAACCGACCTTCTCCAGACTCAACCTATTGGCACAACCGCTACAACAATCGCTATATCACCGACACCTGCGTCCCCAGAAAACTTATCCATCACTGGACGTGGAACAGTCTGGACGGCTACACTCAGAAGGCGATCGACCACATCATCATCTCCCACCGCTGGAGATCATTTGTCACTAACTGCCAGGTCTACAGTTGCTGGCTGTGATACATATGTTGTAGTTGCAAGTGGACTCCGCCACTCAGTGGACCCTGACTCATCCTGTCTCCGTGATATCACCAATTACTTCAGCGCTCTGTCCGAGAATGAGACGGACAACTGGGAGGTCTTCAAACCAAACATCAACCAGTCTGCATGGGATTTCCTAGTAAATTCAATACCTCTACCCAAGCGAACTTGGATCTCACTGCGGGCGCTAGAAATAATCAATTGCCGCCGCAATACTCATCTGCGTAGAGACATGAATGAGTACCTCCAGCTCAACCGGATACGCAACAATGCCATCTCAGATGACCGGGAAAAGTTCTGGGTGGAAGAAGCCGAGGGCTTGGATGCAGCAGCAAGGAACAACGACATCAGCTAGGTATTCAACACACTCCGCAGAACACGTGCCAGTCTCCAGTTCAAGACAGCCCTGGTGAAGGATACCAATGGCAATGTCATCACCATGGAAACCACCTGCCTCGTACGCTGGAAGGAGCACTTCAGCTTCCTTCTTCATCACCAACGTGTCTCAGTCGATTCAGGCCTAACAAGCACTAAAAAGCCGCAACCACAACACTTGCAGGCTCGACCCTGTTACCCCCAATGAACTCAGCACCTCCGTGAAGAAGCTCAACAACTACAAAGCCCCTGGAATCTGTACTATCACCGCAGAGATGTTGAAGGCTGGTGGAGAAAACATGATCCACTGGTTCACTCGCATTATCAACCATGTATGGGTGTCAGAGCGGCTCCCGAATGACTGAACAAACACAGAGCATCATCCCCACTTCTGGAAACGGAAGAGGAACAAACTTGTCTACCAGAGGGACATCATGCTCCTCTCCATCCCGGGAAAACTCTTCACCAGGATCTTCCTCAGCTGTACTCTTCCTGCCATTAGAAGCAGACGCGACCCACAATAAGTGGATTCATACCGATACGATCTACTGCAGACCATATTTTTGCGCTTCGTCTCATCATTGAAAATTCTCAGGAGTTCCACAAAGATCGCCACCTTTACACCGCCTTCGTCGACCTCAATGCAGTTTTTGACAGGTCGACCACGCATCCCTCTGAGAAATTCTCCTGTTCGTCGGCACGCCTCCCAGGATTACCCCGCTGTTCCAACGGATCTATGGCAGCACTGAGATCTGCGTGCGGGTAAACAGGAAGGATTGATTGGCTCCCCATCAACAGCGCGGTCAGACAGGGCTGCGTAGGTACGCACTGACAATATACAGGGAAAGATCGGTAAAGCTAGGCTTTCAGGTGAGCTGGGTGAAGTCGAAGCTGATGCAGGTTGGAGATGGCCCAGATCCTCCCTGTCTCCATATTAGCCCCGATGTCGTGGAGTTTGTAGCTCCTTCATCTACCTGGGCTCCATAGTCACCAACAATGGATACCTGACACGGGAGATCAACCGCAGATGTTGTCTGGTTGTCGGAGTCATGTACTCCCTATGGAAGCCTCTTTGGTGACACTGCTTTATCTCCTGGAGGAAAGTTCCGCATCTACAACTCATCGCGCCTCTCTATTCTCCTTTATGGATCAGAAACGTGCCCCACCTTCCTTAAAGACCCTGGCACAGAGGATCGACGGCTTCGATAGCAGAGCCCTGAGAACCATAGAGAGCATCAGACGGTCCCATCACGTTTCCAACAAGGAACTGCGTGCGCGCACGTATCAGTCTGAAACCTCCCATCTCATAGCTAACCATCGCATTCGCTGGTACAGACATGTCCTCCGTCTCCCGCTCGATCATCCTACCAGGGTTTTACTCTCATTCGATGCAGCAGCTGCAGGTGGAAGAGGCCTCGTGACAGGCCCAACATAGGTGGTTAGACGTGATTGGGGAAGATCTCCAGTAGCTCAACATCACTTGGAGGATACTTGGTGGCACGGAATCGCCAGCGATGAAGAGCACTGGTGGACCTGATCGGTTCTACGCACGATGATGTCTCTGGGACCACTAACCTGGGATGACCCCCAGTGTCATCAAGCAAGAGAATGAAGCAAGCAAGCAGATAGATAGATAGATAGATAGATAGATAGATAGATAGATAGATAGATAGATAGATGTGTGTGCATATGCGTGCATGTGTGTGTGTGTGTGTGTGTATGTATGTATGTATGTATGTATGTGTTTGTGTGCATGCGTGCGTGCATGTGTGTGTGTCTGTGTATGTTTGTGTATTTGTGTGTGTGTGTATGTATGTATGTATGTATGTATGTATGTATGTATGTATGTATATCAGTGGTGAAGGGTAACATGAAAGCCAGAGCATGTAACCCATGATGCAAACCAATCGCCAAGGCAGAAAGTGGGCAGTTGAGCCTTACTCTCCCCCTCGCCAAAAGTTATTCACACACTCCATCTGTGAATGTGATATAAACTAATTTTAATATGAGAGAATGCACTTCTACCAACAAGCTAGTCTCAGGCTTGATACTCCTCTCTACTGGACTTGATGTTCCTCCATTAACAATACCCTGGTGATAGGCCTACCATGATGACCGTTATTGACTACAAAACAAATCTGAGAAAATAATAGAACCTACAGATAATTCATTTGTAAATCAGTTCAATTTTTCGTTTCTTTTCGGTAAATTCATCGATCACGCTCTACCTTCATCTCCTTCAAAAGTTCTTTATTCATTGAAATGAAAACCAAATTATTCAATCCAATCTCACTTCACTTTGAAAACACCTCATATAATTATTTACTTGATTTAGTAGGTGTGGCAGGTATGGGCAGAATCAGACGTAGTAATTTTTTTACTTCGGCCAGAGCTTGATTTAGTTCAAACTCCCGTATTATGCCAGCGAATTCTTGAATGCTTGACACTTGCTTTGCAAAATCTGCAGCATAAACTGATTTCGAGTTGCATTTCAATCCTTCTAAATCCAATATGTTTTTATAGGCATCCAAAGATGAAAACGCTTCCATCGAAAACCTTTTCGTTAGTATGTTTTAAATCTTTGCTCAACGTGAACAATAACTTCATACAAAATGTTATTAAACAAAGTTCTTAAAACAGCTTCTGGTTTTTGATGTCGACCATACATCTCTAGTGGTTCAGCGACACTATCCAGAACCCGGTAGTAAAATTCTTCAAATTTGTTATTGATGTTGTAGTGAGCTCTAGGATTTGAACCGTTTTCACTAAATTATGAGTTCACTATCATGAGTGAGTCACAGTTGGAACATGCAATCTTAGCGCGAACACCATTTTTTCCGACCAATCAGTTTGCCGGAGATCAGACTACCAGTTCGAGCATCATCTCAAGTGTCCTTGAGATTCGCACTTTTTTATCCAATTAATCAGTTTTTGCGCTAGAAATCAACCAGATCTCTCATGGCATTCGAAGAGAACGCAACTCGGCTCTCGTCAAACAAATCAAAGACGAAGTTTCAACAAGATTTGTCAGTCTCAGATCCTGAAGATAATTAATGACCGAGCAATCATAGTCAAGGTGACTCCTGATGTCCTAATCTCTCTACCAGCGAGGATTTGATAATTTATGTATGTATTCATATTCAGCCTTCCCTTAGATAAATCTAACGTTGAATATTCAAGAGTTTTGCTTCTGTTTGTAACATACACAACCAGACTAATCTCATACCACGATTAATACAATTACCACCTACCGCGACAATATGAACCGATTGTTTCTGTGGGGTTTTTTAAGTTCTCAACCTCACGAATACATCTCGAAATATCAAGCGAACCTTTTAAAGAATCGGAAACAGAATCTTTGAGCAACTTAATATGATTTCAAACACCATAAAAAAATATAAACAGAAAATCTTCTAGGACTGCAGTGAACCCCCTTGCCTGTGTTAATTCTGAAGCACTCCCATCATCAGGATTTTCTAATATGTTTGAAAATACCCCAGAAAACACAGCAATTTTGCTGGGCAAAATGGATGCCTGTCGACATGAATAATTCCAGTGTATCTCAGTTAACTTTGGAAATCACCTTCAAATGATTTCATCCAGTATGGCTATTCAAACTATTGACTTTGAGAAAAAAAATTGAAAATCCTTTTAAAGTTTGAAAGAAAATTCAACATTCACGAATATTTGAAGCTGATTAAGAGAGTACCAAATATGACGTTCGTACCAAAAATCTCTTGTTTGCACTGTTCAAATACCCAGCTATTACATTCACTCCAATTTGGGTGATGAATTTTTGGCCACAGTGGAATTCATTAACAAATTTCCGAACTCCTGTCAGCGATGCAACTTTTCTGTCTTTACTGACATCAATGTATCCCCAAAACCTTTCTTGAGGCATTTCCTTCTCATCAACAAACAGCAAAACGTGTGACAATTGGGATTTCATTTCAAGGTCTGTAGTTTCATCGAACATAACTGCAGCAAATGCTGTTTTTCGATCACTGCTTAATTTCACCTTCACTTGTAGCAGCTATACAATTAAATGATCTTGATTTGAGTATCATTTGAATGTTCAGAAAATGTGCAGTTGAGATTTTTCTTCACGAAATCTAAAAGCGATTTTAAACAATCATTCTATTCTGCTACTAAAATTACCCTTATTGAATGATTCTTGTTTCATCGTGTCCTCTAAATGGTAATTCTTGATAGGCCAAAATTTCAAAACAATAATTTTTCTCGACTGATCTATTATGGAACTGAATCAAAGCTGCTTTCCAGTGATCGACTGCTGTATCAATTTGTTGTCAGTCAAAGTTTTCAAAGCAGTTACGGAATTCAGACGGTTATGAGATTTTTGTGTTTTGTCAAAGTTGTAATCGAATTGTGCAAATTGCAGTAGCCAGTAGTTGGCCATTTGTTCTTATGCTGACAAAATAACAGGCATGGGAAACACAAAAATTTGTGCAGAATGGGACATCCCATCAATTACTCATACTATTCATAATACTTGGAATCAAAATAATGATGACATTCCTTGCTGTCCACTTTGATTTTGAAATACATCTCAAAATTTGGCTTCTCTTTTCCGAAAATGATAATATTCTTCTTACCCGCGAAGCTTCTTGTAGCAAATGCTGGAAAAGTAGAGAAGAAACTAAGTTTATTGACTCTTTTTCCATCCTGTGAGTGAATGAAAACGTGAAAAATGTAACTGGGTTATAATCTTCTTAAATGAATCAAAGCATTATTTTAACAAAACATTTAGGCGCTAGTTTATTTTTTTTACGTAACCTTTTTTAAATATTAAATATTTAAAACTAAATTTTAAAGCATTGTTTGAGTAAATGGATGAAAACTTTCGTTTTTAATCTCAGAAACATAAACTTTGCCGGTTGCTTCTTTTCGCTCCAAGTATGAAGTAGTCGATAAGAAACCTCTGGGTCACATGACTGAATTCTGCTCTTAAGAAGGGGTCAAGAATACTCTTCATGGATTAATCTTTTTAAAAAACAGGCGTAGCTGTGTGGTAAGAAGTTTGTTTCTCAACCACATGGTTCCGGGTTCATTCCCAAGTGTCTTCTATTATAGCCACGGCCCGATCAAATCCTTGTGAGTGGATTTGGTCAATGGAAACTGTAAGATGTCGTATATATATATATATATATATATGTGTGTGTGTGTGTGTGTGTGTGTGTGTGTGTGTGTGTGTGTGTGTGTGTGTGTGCCGTTGTATCTGTGTTTGTCCCCCACCACCATTTGACAATCGGTTTTGGTGTGTTTACAGTTCGGCATGAGTGATCGATAGATTAAGTACCAAGCTTAAAAAAGTACTGGGGTCGATTTATTCGACTACAAATTCTTCGAGGCGGAGCACCAGCATGGACGCAGGCTAATGACTGAAACAAGTAAAAGATAAAAATATATATATATAATCTTCAGTATCGAATAAGCGTACGAAATCAGCAATAAAACAAACTTGCAAATTGACTAAACTGAGGACAACATAAGCCCTTTAGATAAGCAAGCCCTTGACCTCTTCCGCACAGAGCAACAGCTGACAGCGCGTCTGCTGGCTCGAAAGCAAACAATAAAAAAATTGTTTTACTCTGCCTTTCTTTCTCTTTATCTTTCTAGTAGTTTGTTTTGTCTATCTTTTTTACGCTACCTTCTCCAAGAGAAAAATAGACCTCTCTTACTTGTAATGACTGAAAGTATTGTAAGCAGAATACACGTGGATGAAAGGGTCTCTGAGAAGTCACAGATATGTGACGGAAGAT
Source organism: Octopus bimaculoides (assembly GCF_046866305.1). NCBI lineage: Eukaryota > Metazoa > Mollusca > Cephalopoda > Octopoda > Octopodidae > Octopus > Octopus bimaculoides. The sequence goes on from NC_142946.1 coordinate 29,313,662, forward strand.
TTCCAGACAATGGACATAAGATGAAATAAGAACAATAATAAACGAGTGAAGAACGAATATGTAGTGCGTGTGCCTTCTTGGCAAGAAAAAAAATGACCGTCCAGAAATATAACAATATCTGTTTCAACACACCATTTCAGATCAGGAATCTTGCAAAACAAATTCATAAACGTATATGTATATATAATCAATATAAGCAACAGGATATCCAGAGGTGATGCAGTACGATCGTTTCAAGCGACACCATTTAATTGAAGAATGCAATCATTACATCAATTTAAATACAGAGCTATCCTCAGCTGCATAAATAAATAAAATAAATAGAATTTATTTAATCAGTCGGACACATTTGTATAATTTAACCTAAATCCTCTAAGAGGGTAAGAAGACAGACAAAGTCCATGTTATATTCACTTCAGCTTAGAAGCTTCTAAGGCTTCAGGAAAAACCTGTTAGAGTTCTAGCTTGTCACTGATTTTTCGGTCGGTTTTAATTTATAGTCTTGTTTATCAAATCTTTGTATATCAAAATCTAAGACCAATGAGCATTGTCTAATTAGGAAAAGACCTGAGGGAGTTGACAGAATCATAGTAGGTATAGTCATAAAACATGTCAAGATTAGTATATACAGTCATATATAGACATGTTCACTCACCCGTGACAGCTTTAACTAACGACTCCAAACATAATGTCACATGACATTAAAGAACGGACGTAGCGGAGAACTTACGAAAGTTTCTAAAACCTGATCACGTGATCGTCCTCGGCCAATCAAAACGTATCCAAAACAGAAACTAATTTGAGCTATGTTCTCTTTATAAAAACAAGACAATTTTTAAATTCCAGTCAGAAGCAAGGCAGTTGGAGCATAACACCTGCCTCTCTCATGTTTTGAAAATCAGGGAAATCTGTGAAACCGGTTAATTCCTTAAAAATCTAAAATTAAAGAATCTAAACGAATCCCAGTACATTTTCGCCTTTTTTTCTATATTCCTACCCGTGTGTGGAAAAAAATAACTTTGTTATATATATATATATATATATATATATATATATATGTATGTATATATATATATATATATATATATATATATATATATATATATATATATATATATATATATATATATATATGCATATGTGTGTGTGTGTTTGTATATATATATATATATATATATATATATATATATATATATATATATACATGTATATATATGTATATATGGTAAATGAAAGACACAAGATGGAAGATGCGAGTATTTTTATTAATCACTACAATTGTTTTGACATATTTAATATCGATCCCTCACGGGTGGGATACTTAACAACTGGTTCAGGAGCATTCGACGGTGCAGATTTTTCTCTTCGGGTGATAAATAGATATAACTCGTTAAAATAATAGTTCCGCAATGTATCTTCTCATTTCGTGTAAAGAAAAGCAGCTAAACAGAGCATATATCTTCATCTCTAAAGAAAATCATACACAACGACTTTCATCTTCAACCAGACTAGGAGAAGGCACTCTGATCTCAAATCTGCGATCAATTTAGCATCTGACACGTGGCACACTGTTCACCAGTACTGGTAAATGCTTTTGGATGGAGAGAGTGTGCATTGTACTGCACAAACAATGACCACTATAAACAAAACCATGTGCAGGCAGTTCAGTAAAATACTATCACCAAATGTATATATATATATATATATATATATATATATATATATATATCAGGCGTCTATCAGTTGCGGTCTACCAAATCCACTCACAAAGATTTGGTTGGCTATAGTAGAAGCCACTTACCTAAGATGCTACGCTGTGGGACTGAACCTGGAACCAAATGATTGGAAAGCAAGCTTCTTACCACACAGCCACTATATACTATTAAAAACATAACAACATAATCTTTCAGAACTTGGGATACTAGTTGTATTCCAACTCTCTCTATAAATTAGAATTCACTTCTCATATTATCGTTTAGTCTTATTTTACCTTCTTCGTCTTTCAACTCACTCACACCTACATTAATATTCACCCAGTCATGATATCCTCACCACCACCACAAAAAAAAAAAAGAAAATGAATGGGGGAGACAGAAGCACATTAAAGGAAACAGATATAAGATCGAAGGTAAGAGAGGTATTTTTTGTGAAATACATATTTACAGACGGAACTGAATCAGCTGTTGCAACAACAGCTGTAGTAGTAGTAGTAGTAGTAGTAGTAGTAGTGGCGGCAGCGTCGGCGGTGTTGTTGTTGTTGTTGTTGTTGTTGGTGGTGGTGGTGGTGGTTGCTGTTTTTTTTTTGTTTTTTTGCTAGGTAGTCTTTTTTTTGTTGCTAGGTAGCTCTGATCGATTGGCAAAATCTGCCAATCTATTTTATCTGTCTCATTGAGCCTAGTCGTGTATATTCACAAAGAGTGACAGGGATGAGAGAGGAAAGTAAAGCCAGATTATTTTTACTTGCTTTAGTTGGAAATATTGTTGCAAGAGTATTGCTATGATTTAAAATATTCACAATTCTGTCAGAAGAGTATGAAACACCATAGATGTAGTGTTTTTCCTCCAACAGATCCAAGAGAAATGTGTGAAAGAGAACAAGGTAGACTGGGCCTGTGACAAGTATTTGGAAGATTTAGAATTCCTACATGCTGGCTCGTAGAATCAACACAAATGAGCTTCCAGCTTTGCACTGATTGATATTACAAGAAGAGCTGAGAGCTAGCACCAATCAAATTTTTACTTTATTTGACAGTGAAGCTCAGGGGAGCATTCAGCAATTCGATTAAAGATGTATACACACTGACCAAAATAAGACTGATGATGATAGTTCTATTCCTTCATTAATTTATTTTTAACAAAACAGTATAAAATTATTTTACTTTTTACAGTCTTTCTCTTTCGAATGATATAGGCGTTACATATCTTTCTACAATTTGAATAATTTTAATGCGTAATTAATTCAAATGATTAAAAATTGTCGGTAAAATAAGTTTAAGATCGTACCAACATTATTTTGTTTAAATTGAAAATTTGCGGCCCAAATAATCAACAAAGAAAAATCTATTATTAGTATCTAGTTCTATAGCTATTATATTCATTTACAGCCTTACAACGGTGGGACATGGAGTTCGACAAATGAGCACTAAAATCACTAAGAACGTTCTGCCATATTTCTTCAATAAAATTATATAATTGGGACAAATTTGTTGGGGTTTTATAGCATGAACGTTTTTAGAAACATAATTCCATAAATTTTCTATCGGATTGAGGCCACTCAATAACCACCATATTATTGCGCCCAAAGTATTGCAAAACTTTCCTAGCATTATGAACGGGGCAATTGGCCTGCTGGAAAATAGAGCCCGGTGGCATCTGATTATTGGCAGCACATTTTCATTTACCAATTGCAGATAGCCCACACTGTTCAGTCTGCCATCGATCTTAACAATTGGACCAACACCTAAGCTGCAGAACACGGCCCACACCATTACCCCCACCCCCACCTCTTGCTTGCGCCGTTTTCTTGACACACATAGGATGGAAGTTTTCAGTTGGACGGCGTCTAACATAAGTCTTTCCGTCTGATCCATAGATGCAGAAGCAGGATTCGTCGCTCCAAAGAACTTTTGACCAGTCTTCGGCTGTCCATTCAATATGGCTTTTAGCAAACTTCATCCGCTTCCGCCGGTTCGTTTCAGAAATTATCGGCTTCTTTCGAGCAATCTAGCCGAACAGTACAAATTCTTTTAGGCGGTTTCTGACAGTTTGGCGGTGTAAAGCTGTCAGTTTTATCAGATAATTGCTTGCTGTTAGCATTCGGTAACCTTCAGAGAGTTTATGAATTCGCCGATCTATCTATACTGTTGTTTTTTCTCGGAGCGCCCATTCTTTGACGATCTTTGTATTTGCCGTTTTGCTGCATCCTTATTGCTTGCTAATGTTCACGAAGGACACATTTTGCTGATGAAGCAACACGGTCTTTGATTTAGTAACTGGGCTGATACTACGTCACTTTCCTATAGTGAATTAATGTGTAACAATGCTCGATTATTGAACAAAACAGTGCAGTACAACCAGCCATATGACCATCCATTTGGTTTATTAATTTGCATAATCTTGGTACGGTCTTAGACTTATTTTGCCGACAATTTCTAATCATTTGAATTAATTGAGCATTAAAATTATTCGAATTGTAGAAAGATAGATGGCGCCTATATCATTCGAAAGAGAAAAAAAATTCTACATAAACTGTAAAAAGTAAAATAACTTTATATAGTTTTGTTAAAAATATATTAATGAAGGAATGGAACTGTCATCATCGGTCTTAGCATGTTTAAGACAAAAGTCACACATATTTTAGAGAAAGAAATGTTTGCTGACAAATCGGTGCAGAAGATGCATTGAGCTTGATGGATGTCTATATGGTGCAGCAGCAAATTTGACTTCAAAATGAACAACCTCAAAACTGAAGTTCATTATCGACTAAGTCCTATCTCCAATCATGTGGTACAATCTATTGCATCATTATCGAATCAAGCCACTTTACCTGTCTGTCAGTACAGTTTAGTATGCTGTAGTATAGTGTAATGTACAGTGTATTGCTGTGTAGTGTGGAGTGGTAGATTGTGGTGGTGTGTTGTGTAAAGTTGCGGTATATAGTAATGTGTGGTTTGCTGCAGTGTAGTATGGTGTAATATAGTGTACTGTTGATGTATGTATAGTATAGTGTGATGCATTACAGAGTTGTGTAATGTAGCGTAATGTGGTGGTGTGGTAATATAGTGTGTGCTGTAATATGATGTAATGTGGTGTAATGAGGGCATGTGACTTAGTGGTTAGGGTATTCAGCTCATGATTGTAAAGTTGTGAGTTTGATTCTCTGGGGTGTTTTGTGTCCTTGAATAAAACACTTTATTTCATGTTGCTTCAGTCCACTTAGCTAGCAAAAATGAGTAGTACCTATAAGTCAAAGGGCCAGTCTTGTAATGCTGAATCTCTTTGAGAACTATGTTAAAGGTACACGTCTGTGAAGTGCTCAGCCACTTGCACGTTAATTTCATGAACAGGCTGTTCTGTTGATTAGATCACCTGAAATACTCATCATTGTATCCGACGTAGTGCTGGTTCTAATGGGGTGTAATGCAGTGATTATAGTAGACTGTGATATAGTGTACTTTGTTGTAATGTGGTGTAAAATAGTGGTGTGCATATTGTGTAGTGTCTTGCAGTATGGTGTGGTGTAATATAGTGTACTGTAGTGGTGTGTAGTATAGTTCAGTGTGGTGTAATATAGCAGTGTATGGTATAGGGTAGTGTAATGTAGTGTAATATATCAGTGCATAGTAAAGTGTAATGTGTTGCAGTGCAGTGTTGTATAATATAGTAATGTGTAATATAGTCATGCAGTGTGACGTGGTATAATGTATGGTATCTTGCAGTGGAGTGTCGTATTGTGCATCAACATATTTCTTAATGACTTATATTTCGTTATACAGTCATAATGTACTACAAAGTATATTAAATGCTTTGATAAGTCAAATTTGTATAGAAAAGCTGTTGAGATAACTTTAACAACATATTTCTATGAATTGAACAGTTGTATGGTTATTGTACAATTAAATTATTGTGCAATTAAATTATTGCTATTGTTGTTGCTAATGCTACTGTAGATATAGATGGTACTCCTGTTGCTATTGCTGCACTAGATATGGATGTTGCCATTGTTACTGTGGGTGCCAATACTTCTGTTACTATTGCTACTATATGTATAAATGGTAACCCTATAGCTGTTGCTACTGTAGGGGATTAAAGTTTCTAATGCTCACCTGTTGTTATTGTACCTGTGCATATAGAGGACATTTGGTATTCCTACTATGGGTACCGATAATATTCCTTTTGCTATTGCTACTATGTGTATAGTTGCTATTTCTTTTATTGCTACTGTGAGTATAAATGCTACTCTTTCTGTTGGTATTATTTTATATGATTCCTAAGGTAGTGAGCTGGCAGAATTGTTAGCATGCTGGATGAAATGCTTAGCAGTATTTCACCCATCACTACAATCTGAGTTCAAATTCGATTTTGCCTTTCATCCTTTTGGGGTCTATAAAATAAGTACCAGTCAAGCACTGGGATCGATGTAATCGACTTATCTCCTCCCCCAAAATGACTGCCCTTGTGGAAAAATTTGAAACCATTATTTTATATAATTCTTATGGTGCTACCACTGCCATACTGATAGATAATGATGTTGGTTATTTTGCAGTTGTAGATATTGTGGATATACTTATTGTGGATGTTTTCAGTACTCGTATTTACTATTGCTGTTGCTGTTGCCACTGCTAGTGTTCTGCTTGCAGAAGATGAGGAGGAGGAGGAGGAGGAGGAGGAGGAGGAAGATTTGAGGAATACTAAATGTATTACAAGAGTAACGTCCTATTACACATGAAGAGAAGAGGAAGGATATGATGTGGAAAGCAAAGAATGACAAAATTACAAAAGACAAAGAGAAGAGATGGTAGGATGCAAAGATAAAAGAAGGAATTATATGAAAGCAATAACCATGAATCAGATTATTGATGAATATTTAATCCTATTAGAATGAACAAAAAAATGCATAATCTGCCATATTGCCTGATTTTTAAGGTGAGCAAGCATTTATTTATTGTTAAATTTCTCCAAAACATGAGAAATCAATCCACAATGGCTACTTTTTTTTATAGCAGTAATATAATTTATTATTCTCCTCTTTTATAATTACCTGTTTAGCTGTTTTTGTTCACGTTCGTGGTACAAAACATTGAATTTACAAAATATTTGATACTGAAGTTGATATTTCTCAATCTTAATTCATTTTTCTATTCAATAAAGCCAAGCAGCAAAGTTTTTATTTCTCGATATAACTGTCACTATGGTGGATGTTGTGACACTGGATTCCCTGATGATAGACAAGCAGAACACAAGTGATCATCTGTCATAATACCATACATAGTAAATCATATTACACAACACACATCTATCACAACATTATACATAAATTATCATGCAGAAAAAAATCTCAATGACATCATTCAATAGGAGAATGCAACATTGATCATCTTTTTCTTAGTGTCAGTGATGATGTGTTCATTCGTCATAATCATTGATAATCATAATCTCAGACAAACATAGTAGGTATGGCACACCAAGCACATTTGTTAGACTGTTAGATTCACGAGCTCAAGGCACCAGGAAATTGTTCATGGAAGCACTATCTATGTCAGAGTCTTCAGTGTTTGAAGCTTTGGTTTTCTTAATCAATATTCATAACTCTGCAGGATTAGTCACATGGATCTAGTTCAGTATCTACATTATCTGGTAGATACAGTCCATGTTTCACAGTAAAACATGTCTGGTAAAAATGGCAAGCATATGGCTTTAGCTTGAAAATAGTAAGGTTGAGTGCTCTGTGACAATGCTCCACAATTGGTATGTTGCGACACACTGGTGTGCCACGAGACAATGCTAGGTGTATTGCAGTGTAACCTGAACATAATGTTTTTCCCTATACTTTTAGTTATATTTTTAGTTCATGTGAGCTGCCTAATTTTGAAAAGAATGTAAGTGAACTGCAAGTGAAATATGGTTGCAGCGCACTGCTCTATGATACTACACTTCCTCTTGGAGTGTACCAAGTAGAACTGACAACTCAGATACATTGACCTTTATAACAATATTTATATTCTGTGTCAAAGTTCACTACTTAAATGTTTTTGTCTTCCTACAATATTAAGTGATCCTAATATTGCTTTCGTAAACAATCACCTGGGTCTTTTGTGTATTCATTGTTGCAATAGTGAAGCTGTAAAGCACTTGTGTGAATGATACATTGCGGCAGTATTAAAAGCATAGCCATCAAAAAGGAAATCACTTCTTGAAAACTTTCATGCATATAAAGCTGTGCATTTTCTTATCACATCTGCATCTGCTGTGAACAAAAGCAACACTTGTAGTTATAGCAACTTCAATAACAATTTCCTTGGGAACTGTAACTTTTTGACTTACAAGAAACAGAAGGGGATTATCACACCTCACTCTCTTAAAAAGAAGGACATGTTAGGCCATGTATACAAGATACACTAAAAAGATGGGGTGGTACTGGCTTAAATGCTTTTAATGTGTTAAATCAGGGCTGATCTGGGGTTAAATAGAACAACTATTATCATAGTAAATGCACGATTAACAGCAGTATCAAAAATAGCATTTTTAATAAAATATATAGGCGCAGGCATGGCTGTGTGGTAGGAAGCTTGCTTCCCAACCTCATAGCACCGGGTTCAGTCCCATTGCATGGCACCTTGAGCAAGTATCATCTTCTTTCAATTGACATCCCTACGAAATATTGGTCCATGGATCAAGCGTAGACCTAGGCAGGGCGAGTAGCAGTTAGAGTGTCGACAGACACTCAAGCTGCTCTCCAGGGTGGGCAATACCGGCAGCAGGAGTTCCACAACGGATATCTATAGCGGGCAGGTAGAGTTTATGTCAGACGATGTCCTAGGGAGAATCTGGTCATCGAGGGAAGTCAGCTGACCAACCCGTTTAGGAGAACCTTTGGACCGGGGTATCTGGATAATTACCAGAAATCCCTGGCCTGGTTGTGCTATCATTCAGCTTTATCTGTTCGAGAGAGGTTATCGAGGCACGGTCGTACCGTCCCACCGACATTCCCGTGGGTGGGCAGGGCAGTGAAACTGTCCTGCACGCCTTCGTACAGTGTACGGAATTAAAGGGACTGATAACCTTTGTTGAACAACTGTTGTCGACAATGGGAAGAGTACAGCTATCAGCTGAGTCTATCATAAAGATTGTGCCACCTCCATCCATTAACAGGGAGAGTCGGGCCTGTTTTTTCTGCATAGTAGCCATACTGAAAGAGACAGTATGGAAGACGCGTGCAAGAGGGATCGTGACATGTACCTTCATCACCGGCCAAGGGTTGGTTAGCTTTTTTAGCTACCACCTGAAGTGCAAAATCAGACTGTAGAAGAGATACCTGTCGCACAGTATATACACAAAAAGATGGAAGTCTGTAGAAATACTTAGCGGTATTTCGTCTGCCACTACGTTCTGAGTTCAAATTCCGCCGAGGTCGACTTTGCCTTTCATCCTTTCGGGGTCGATTAAATAAGTACCAGTTACGCACTGGGGTCGATATAATCGACTTAATCCGTTTGTCTGTCCTTGTTTGTCCCCTCTGTGTGTAGCCCCTTGTGGGCAGTAAAGAAATAAGAAAGGATGCTGTGCGTGACTGGAACCAGCGGAAAACAAAAGGTATTATGTCGGGTATTGGTAGTCGACTGGATGTCTTGACATCACATAAAAACTTTTTAATCATGTTTAAATTTTTTAAATTCATACAATTGTAAACCATCCGACATGATCCCCCGCACACACCTTTTTATGTATTGTCTGTCCTTGTTTGTCTCCTCTTTGTTAAGCCCATGTGGCGAAATAAAAGAAACACAGTCAGCGAGGTACACTGTATGGGCCAGTCACGCAGACAACAAAGTTACGTTGTCATAATGCGGGACATATCATTCTGCTTTACTCCTGGTTATGTATACCTGCTTCCTAGCTTCCCTTCTAGCTGCCTGATATAACTTCTTGATACCATTACCCTTCCAATTCTTCCAAGCCTGTTTCTTTGCTCTAATGGCTCTGTCAATTACCCTGTCCACATCACCCAAGGTATGGCTGGGACTTTGTACCAGTCACAAATTTGGTCTGCAACACTCAGCGAATTGTCCCGTATGAACTTCCATTTATCCTCTATGCTGCAAGTCTGTAACTCCTCCACCTTTTCATCATATGCTTCATTTAGAACTTCTCTAAATCTGACTAATCAAAGGATCCTTAAACTTCCATGCCAAATTGGCTTGCTTCTTGGAATCTTACCCGCCCGTAGCTTGAAGTCCTCAATGAGTTACCTATGTTGTAGGGTACATTCTTTTCCAGGAAAGCCTTTGCATTTATGAGCAGCCATGAGTCCTGCTTTCTGGTGATAATGTAGTCAATCTGGCTAGCATGGTCACGAGATTTATTGGTTATAAAATGACTGGCTGGCTTTCTGAAGTTAGTGTTGCAGATCATTAGATCATTTGTGTCACAGAACTCCAGCAGCCTCGTACCCAACTTATTTCGGGAACCAATTCCGTGCCCTCCAAGCACCCCATGGAAGATACCTGGCAACATTGAGAATGACCGCATTGTGGGATAAATATGCTTTATTTGTGGGTTAATAAAGCAACTAATGGAAGAGATATTCACAATTGTTCAAGTGTGCCACATGGAAGCATTGATACTCTTCTCCATTTTGGATGATAATACACAAGATTGAATGGGATTTTGAAATAAATACACAGATAACAGGAATATCTTAATTGTTATCTCCTTTGCATTAGTTCAGGATTTTTGCAAAGAATTGCATTCACCATAGATCAGTTTTTTAATTATCTTATGAAAGAACACTTGTGCACACCCATGTATATATATATATATATATATATATATATATATATATATATATATATATATATATATATATATATATATATATATATATACAAAAATTTAGGACAAACAGTAAATTGTCATTATAGTACTCGGAATTTCGAATGTCGGAGCGAAGAACTACGATGCATTCTATTTATGGCAATATACGCTATGAAAAACCGTTGAATAAAAGGGATATAACTTCTTGTTACCTTCTTGCTACATACATATAATAGGTAGAAGAAAAAAAGAAAAAAGAAAAGATAAAAAAAATACACGCCATAGCGTCTGCATATGTACACGCTCACCCAAACATGTATAAGTACATGCACATACACACACAAACATATATGTGTATGTTGGAACTCATACAAACACACATATATCCACACGCACACAAGTATATATATGATAAATTTACGTATATATATATATATATATATATATATATATATATATATATATGTATCTATAGGTGAAGTATATTTGCCACTTAAATGTGGCTGACCCCTAAGGGTGGATGTTACTGTTGCTTTTAGCCCCAGGAGAACATCTCCTCCAGCTGGCTATCGACACACATCTGTGTCCTGTCTATATTTGCAAAGGAAAGTCATCCTTCCCATCTCGATCTGCGATACGTACGGACTCAAGTTTCTGGGTATTTTCCCGTCCTCAGCGTACGACAACCGCCGACCTTCGATGAAATCTTTATCATGATCATTAAGATCTATATACAGAAAGGACAATACAGGACAAATATTACAAAAAAGTTAAAATGAGCTCGAATGACGATGAAATTTAAATAAATAATTATATATCGATAACTTTATACAAGAACTTTAAAATACGACTTAAATAAAAGGATACAGAAAAAAAAATGAAAAGTGGATGAAAAGTTCAAATGATCGAACCTGGCAGCCAACAAGGCCCAGCAGCTAATTTTTCCTTTTATCGATGATTAAGCTGGGTTCCTGACACCCACCTTTCTCATCACATCCTTCTATTGTTTTTCGTATTCTTTCAGCCGCAGAGTCTTCCTCTCCAACCCTATCTTGCTTTTCAGATGATATCTGAAGTATGTTAGCAAACCGGGGCCAGAGACGAAGGACCCTGTTACTGATCCTTCCATTCTAGTTCTCCAAACACACTCTTTCAATACTGCAACCGTACAGTAAAAACATGCCTCACCTTCTTTTGAAAGTCCAGTTGGCGGTATCATCTTTATTATGGATTCAGCCGATAGCTGTACTTGTCCCAGATGTGACAACACGTGCTCTATGTAAATTATCAAACTTGAAAGTTCCCGACAATGTACAAAAGCGTGCTGGACAGTTTCCCTGTTCAACTCACATCTTGGACATATCGGTGGCACTGCCATTCCGTGCCGAGATAACTTATCACGAACAGGTAAAGCGTTCCTGTAACACTGCCAAGCCAGAGATTTTTGGTAATTATCCAAATACCCCGGCTTGAAGGTTTTCTTGAACAGGTTGGTAAGTTGGTTCTCATCGAACCCCAGAGCCCCTCCTAGGACGTCATCATTTTTTGCCTCTACCAGCCCTCTATAGAATGCCGAGGTGGTATTTCCGCAGCCAGCTTTGCCCGCCTTGTGTATTAGCCCGAGTGCCTGTCGGCACTCCTTTTGCCATAATGTCAGATTTCGTCTTTTGATGAGACCGGGTTTAAATCTTACCAGCGAAGCCGGTTGCGGCAAGAACTTCCCCGCCAGCGGACTCCACACCTTATCATCTTCCAGGTGGTGCCAGAGATGTCTCAGCCTCAACGCATGTCTGCGCATCATTAGCCAAGGCATCCCTAACCCACCCTTTAACTGTTCCAGGCAGCACACGGAGCGCCTCACAAGTGGCTTTCCCCCCTTCCACAAAACGCGGAAGAGGAGTCGTTCCAGCTTACTTAGCCAAAAATCGGGGCAAGGCAGCACGGACAGGCGGTAGGTGATTACCGATGCTATAAACACCTGTACCACCTCCGCTCTGCCCTTCAAGGATAGAGGCCTTCCGGACCACCTCCGTACTAAGGCCTCCACCTTTTCCACTACCTCGCTCCAATTCTTTTCCGTCTGGGAGTCCGGACCTAGCCAAACTCCAAGCAACTTAACAGGACCATCCGTCCAGTGTCCGACGACGCTGGACGATATCGGCTTGTTCCTCCAGGTGCCGAAGCACAAACCGACCGAGTTATCCTTGTTAACTTTTGCTCCTGCCACCGCTTCGTATCGTCGGAGAGCAACTTCTACACGAGGTAGTTGTGCTTGGTTAGACACGATGAGGATGACGTCGTCCGCGTAAGCAGAAGAGAACCTACCGCATCCAATCTCATCTGGGTTGCCACCTAACTCCTCCAGTCTCCGCAGTAATGGTTCCAGGGCCAAAACATACAGAATCGGGGACAAGGGACACCCTTGACGAACTGAACGCTCGATCAAAAACGGCTCCGTTAGGTAACTGTTTATCTGGACGGTGGACTTGATGCCGCTATACATAGCGGAGATCCAGCCGCGAAAGCCAGGGTCCAGCCCAGCCGCTTCGAGGACGGCCTCCAGATACTGGTGGTCTACCCTATCGAATGCTTTACTTTGGTCTAAATGGACCAATGCCCCTCCCTTGCCGGGTATTTTCCATACCCTGTCTAAGGTGTAGCGGAGAAGGTGAAGATTGTCTTGGATCGACCTGCCCGGAATTGCACAAGTCTGTGCTTTCCAACAAGCTTCTCCACGACAGCCGTCAGCCTTTTTGCTAAAACCTTGGCCAAAATCTTTAACTCTACGTCAAGTAGAGTTATGGGCCTGTAGTTACTAATGTCATCCCCCTTGCTTGGGTCCTTCTGGATCAGCGTCACAACTCCCCGGCTCACAGAACTGGGAATTCTCCCATTCTGCTGCCAGTTTGCATAGACGCCAGCCAGAACATCGCCAAACAAGTCCGGCATTGAACGATACAACTCGTAGGGCAGACCATCCAGTCCCGGAGACTTTTCCCCAGCGCACTCGGCCAGTACCCCTCTTACCTCCGCGGGAGTGATCGGGCCTTCACAGCACCCAGCTTCACGTGTCGAGAGTCGAGGCCCGCCAGCCAGGAAGTCCTTTAAGGCCTCCCCACGCTCGAGCGGACCACTCTCCCCGAACAACCGAGCGAAAGGCTGGTGAAAAGCCTTTTGCATCTCCTCCTGTCCATAGATCCTGCGTCCTCGTTCGTCGGTTAAAGACTTAATACAGGACTTCTTGCCCTTCTGATACTCCTCACGACGTGCCCATCTGGCTACGTTAATTCCTTCTCGCTTCCCTGCACGTAATTTAGCTCTGACTCTGCAACCTTCGTGCTTGGCATTGAGGTGACGATACAAGACCGTTCTCGCCGCTAACACTCTAGATGCGGAGCCAGATTCCAACGCCTCGTCTAAGTTCTTAACTAATTCACCTTCTACCTTAGACCTATCTAAACTTAGCTGTTTGCTAAATCTAATGGATTCTAAACGAATGGCTCTTTTGAGGGCGTGCCACCATCTATTATTAACGATGGTGCCACATAATGCTCTCTGAACTATCTCCTTAATCCGGGCACGGAAAGCTTCACAAGTCAGAATAGACTTGTTCATTTTCCAGTACCCGGGTCCCTGTCTATGACACTTTTCTACATGCACCTCACACGTCACAAGCTTGTTATCAGTGTAAGGAAGGTACAATACAAAATTGTGGACAGCTAACAGTATCCTTATCTAGGTCCTTGACGAATACTCTATCTAAGTACGATCTGCGTGAGCCATCGTTATTACTCCAAGTCCACTGTGGAACGCTTGGCTCACTCAGTCGGTAACGGTCTACTAGGTTATAGCTTTCTAGTAGCCCCTTGAGGCAAGGACTCCCCTTCCTACCAGCCGAGCCAACACTATCGACCCGTGCATCGAGAATAGTGTTGAAGTCCCCTACCATTACTACTGTTTTTGACGTCACCAGAAAGTGCTCCAGATTCCGGTAAAAACCCGTCTGCCTACGATCCATAGGAGCGTAGACAGCTACCAACCTGAAGGACTGTTTACTCACATGAGTCACATCCAGGACAACCAGCCTACCTTCTGGGTCCAGGCGGTGCTCCAGCATGGCAGCAGTCAAATAGTTAGGCAGAGGTCATAACGTCAGAGGTCACAAAGTCTGTTAATTAAGTTCTGTTAGTTAAGTTATAACTTAACTAACAGACGTTGTGACCTCTGCCTAACTGAACGCCTCGAAATCCTAACGGCTACAACACACCTTTTAAACAAGAAATACGAAAATAACCTAATTTGTCTTCACACTACAAAATTTTCATTTTCTAAGTGTAATTAAATATGTAAAACAATTTCACTTTCTAAGTATAATTGAATATGTAAGACAATTTCACTTTCTAAGTATAATTAAATATGTAAAAATGAATTTTCCTTTTCTAAGTATAATTAAATATAATTAAATATTAATAAGGTCAGAATTAGCTCCCTCTTCACCAAAACTTAGAGTTACTCCCCTTTACTAACACCGCCGGTGCAAAAATCAAAAACACACGCTCGAATTTTAAAAACAACTGGAATGCGTTTGATCAAAATTGGAACTACGAGCTTGAACAGTACCCACCCTACCTCTCCTTCGCAGAAAAACTATTAACACAACTTCGACTAAAATGTAAGACTAACTTTACCTAACTCTATTCTTATACCACTATATGAATTACTATATCCCCTAACTGTTATTCCTGCATCTCTCACACCATGAACTTTAACATACTTCTCAACATTCTGAAGAGATCTACCAATCAAATTGGCACATCGAAACGATCGCCAATGAATCATTAAACAATCTCCACATAATTAAATCAATGGCTAACTAGCACAATTGACCTGCTTCTTCTTGTGTTTATTTCTCCATTCTCCACTTGATTATAATTATAAACTGCGGTTTAAACGATAAATTACCTACCTCTGGATACCTTCTGACAAAGACGGTACCTACACAGGTAATCTCCAAGAGTGCTTTCGGATTTAATTATCCCCTGGTTGCTTAGATATTCAGGCTACCCCTTGAATGTTTAAGCAATCCTACCATATACATATATATATATATATATGTGTGTGTGTGTGTGTGTGTGTGTGTGTGTGTGTATGTATGTATGTATGTATGTATATAAATACAGTGTGCATTTAAAGACATAAGAGGTAGCCATCATAGGATTCCGTGCACGCTAGAAAGAACAATTAAATTCCAAACCACTATTAGGTTCGAAAGGAATGAAAAATAAAAACATTTACCATCTAACTCCTGGACCATGGTTTCAGACTTATTTTAGCAAATAAAATAATTTGCTAGGCGAAGTCTTCTTCAGCAGGTACACCTAGATGAAACATATATACACGAGGCAATCCAATATATGCCCCATGCTTATACATTCTAATTTTTCAAATCTACCGCACAAGCGCAGCTCCTTGTCGGCAGTAAATAAAAAATGCCGGCGTTTCAATTCAAACATTATCCAGAAAAAATTATCAATAATTAATAATATCAAGGGTCATAAGAAATATTAGAAATTTCTACTACCAGTGGCCTAGCGTGTAAAAATTTAGTCAATAAGCTATATATTATTAATGGGATGTGGTCAGTGATAGTGTGTGCGTGGTGGTGTGATGTGATGTGGTGTTGTGTGGTATGGTGTAGTGATGTTTGGTGTGGAATGATCGTGTTGGGATGTGGGGGAGGCGAGAGTGGGGAAAGCAAGGGTGGGGTGTGGGTTAGGCTGAGGATGGGGGTAGAGGTGGGTTATATGGATAGGCTGTGGGTGGGGTAGAAGTGGGTAGAGGTGGTGTATGAGGGAGTATGTCTAAGGGATGGGGTGGGATGGGATGGATAGAGAAGGTGGGGTTGGATTGTGTGGGGTTACGAGGGAGGGCTGACGATGAAGGGAGAGGGGAAGGGAGAAGGTGGGTAGGAGTGAAGAGAAAAGAGAAGGAGAGTAGGAGCGAAGAGAAGAAGTAGAAGTCGGAGCAAGAGAGAAGAGGTGGGTGGGAGGAAGTAGGTGTGAGAGGGAGAGAAGAGAGGGGAGGAGGGTTGAACCCATGTGATGCAAAGGAGCGAAGAGAGAAGATTAATCCCTGTTCATGGCGCAAACGGCAATCCGGATGGCCCCTCTGCAAGGACAATCCGAACACAGACAGTTGTTGTAAAGAGTGATCAGTAGAGCGGAAATAGCGCGAGACCGGTCACTGTCATTGCCGAGTCGGATGTCTCGGAGGTGTTCCGCGAACGGGTCAGCCAAGTGTCGTCCCGTTTTCCCGATGTATAGAGAAGGGCAGAGAGAGCAGGAGATGTAGTAGATGACATTGGTAGAAGTGCAGGTGAAGGAGTCGATGATATGATAGGGTCGATGATGGGTAATGGTGAGGAGAGAGGTGTTGGAGAGGTAAGGGCAAGTGCGGCAGCGTGGGCGGGAGCAGGGGAACGAGCCGGGTTGGGAGGTTGGGTTAGGGAAGAAGCTGTGGACCAAGAGGTCTCGTAGGTTGTGGGATCGTTTGAAGGAGGGGAGGGGTCAGTTAGGGAAGATGTGCGAAGTGGAGGGGTCGGACGGAGTCGCCAGAAGGCTCGAAGAATGGTGCATTGGAGAGGTAGGGTACTGGGGTGGTGGGGTGGTAAGTGATGGGAAATGGGAGACGGCGTGGCGGGTGAGGGGGAGAGAGCAGATGCATGGTCCACGGAACGTGCACTGGCAAGGCCGGTGTGAATAGTGGTGAGGGGATATCCACGTAGGATGAAGTGGCGAGCCATGAGTTGTGACTGAGTCTCAAAGTCATGGTCGTCACAACAGAGCCTGCGTAGACGGAGGAATTGAAATAGGGGATGGAAAGTTTGGTGGGTTTAGGGTGGGAGGAGGAGAAGTTGAGGTATGAGTGTCAGTCTGTGTTTGTAGTGGATGGAGGTGGTGAGAGTGCAGTGA
>NC_142946.1:29333665-29383665 GCF_046866305.1 Octopus bimaculoides
TATATATATATAGATAGATAGATGTACATATCTATCTATATATATGTATATATATGCATATATGTATACATATATATGTATATACATATATGCATATATATGCATATATATATATATATATATATATATATATATATATATATATATATATATATATATATATATATATATATATATATATATACATATACATATATATATATGCATATATATATATATATATATATATATATGTATCATTCATTCGACTGCGGCCATGCTAGAACACCGCCTTTAATTGAGCAAATCGACCGAAGAGCTTATACTTTGTTAACCTAGTACTTATTCTATCTGTCTCCTTTGGAGAACCGCTAAGTTAGGGGGACGTAAATACACCAGCATCGGCTGTTAAACGATGTTGATGGGGGGACAAACATACATATACATATATATACATATACGACGGGATTCTTCCACTTTCCCTCTACCAAATCCACTCACTAGGCTTTGGTCGGCCATGTGGTTAGTAAGCACACTACTTACCACACACTCTTGCGCCTATATATAAAATATTTTATAATTATATAATTACAGCAAGTTGTCGGCTTTATGCCTCGCCACACACCGTAAGAAATAGACGCTAAAGTTTTTATTACTTCCTTAAGGTCTCGCAGAATAACACACTTTATTGTAGGCAAGCAAAAGAAAAGTAATGAATCAATAAGGCTGATTAACTATGGACGCGTTTCGAACTTAAAGTAAAAGATAACTTTATTTACTCGCCATAATCGAAACTACATTTACTGCGGTCTAGATCTTAACACACACGTGGGTATAAAAGAAAGATATGAATTATAATCGACAGTATATTTTTACGAGTATGGATAGATATCAGATATATGATAACGCTGATCGCATGCATATTTTGAAATACTCGTGAACTTATACGAAATCTGTTCAGCATAGTATTTCGTATAAGTTTAAGAACATATATATATATATGTGTGTATATATATATGCATATATGTATGTATGTATGTGTATATATGTATACATATATATGTGTATGTATATAGGTATGTATATATATGTGTGTATGCATATATATATGTATATATATATGTGTGTATGTATGTATATATACATATATATGTATGTATATATATATATCGTGAAGTATATATGCCACCTAAATGTGGTTAACCCTTAAGAGTTGATGCTACTGTAGCTTGTAGCCCCAGGAAGACACCTCCTCCAGCTGCCTATTGACACACTATCTGTGCCCTATCAGTATTTGCAAAGGGAAGTCATCGTTCCCATCTCCAGCCTGACGTGATACACACGGACCCGTCATCAGCGTGTGACATCCACCGGTTGGCGATGGGAAATGATTCTCTATGCAAATATATATATACTTTTTCCAGTGACGAAAAGTCACTGATCTCGAAAAAGTGGAAACAAGCAATAATAAATCTCTGAGTGAGGTACAAACAGTAGCTGCACAACATCGTGAAGTATATTTGCCACGTAAATGTGGTTAACCCTTAAGTGTTGATGCTACTGTAGCGTCAGGAAGGCATCTCCGCCAGCTGGCTATTGACATACCATCTGTTCCCTATCAGTATTTGCAAAGGGAAGTGATCGTTCCCATTTCCAGCCTGATATGATACGAGTCACCGGGTATTGACCCGACATCAGCGTGTAACCACCGATTTCTTTATTTTGATAATATATATCAATTACAAAAAACGACAATACAGGACGTTACAAACATATAAATGTACCTAGTGAGCTAAATATTTAAAAACTTGATGAATCATATATATATATATATATATATATATATATATATATATATATATATATATATATATATATATATATATATATATGGATAATAACAACAAATGGAGCAAAACGCATGTCGATGAAAGTTCCTTTAATTCTTACATATATGTTTCGAAGCAAGTGAGGGCCATTTCACAAAAAAGGGGGCCATTTCCACAAAAAAGGGGTAGCTGGAATTATCACTTGTTTCTCATCAGGGAGAACATAATAAAACATTTAGTAGTAAGACAAAAACGAAATGATGGGGTAACTTACGAGCTGAGATGTTACATGGTCAGTGACCGTTAGAAGGTTTGTTTACATAGAGTTACGACGGGGTCACCGATATTATTCCACGGGCTTTAGGCATAAGAACGCTAGTTTACATAGAAATATAAAGGGAGGGTGTTATTGATGTGAAGCTAAAGGTTGTGGTCAAGGAGTCATTCGGGTGGGTGAGGGGAGATAATTAAAGTGAGTGTTTACATATGTGTCTGCTAGCGTGCAGACACCTATTTACAAACACGTGCGTGTACGCACATACACACATACGTATGCGCATACCCATGTGTACATACCCACATACCCACATACACCCATACACATACACCCATACACATACACACACACACACACACACACACAGAAACCTCCACATGCACATATGTACACACACGCGCTCGCCTATACATACGTGCCTGTATATATACCTACTTTCCTGTATATGTACAAACATGCAAGTATCCACACCCGCACACTCATACATACGTGAACACGCAGACACACATGCATGTATATATGCATGTACACCTCCATACATTTATACATGTACATATATATATATATATATATATATATATATATATATATATATATATATATATATATATGCACATATATAAACATACACCTACGCTCCTGCATCTTAACGCACCCACACACATGCCCGTGCTTGTATGTGTGCGCCCATATATACCCATACATACATTTGCTTATGTGTACCTACCCGTTCTCGCACATACACACAAACACAAGCACCCCCCACCACCACATATCGAGACCCTCGCCGATACATGTGCTCACACACACGCGCCTTAACTTGCTGGTCTGTCTATATACATACATTCCTGTATATATACAGACGTGCCAATACTCACACACGCACTTACCTACATATGCACGCATGCACATACCCACACGTACACACATTTGTATATATTTGCACACACTAGTATTTATGCATAAGTATACACCCATAAACATACTCACACATACACACCCACATGTACCCATTCACACACCCACACACGCCCACCCTCACATGCACTCACAAACACACGTATGCATGTATGTACCCAAAAACACACACATGTGTTTTGTTTAAGGCTATAAAAAATAATACGATTAATACCACACTGATTTAAAGCGAAGAGCATAAACATGATAAAAGAAATATCATTACCCTGTTATATATTAGTATCCTTATGTTAGCGTTGATCAGTGTAAAACCGAAGTATAGGGTGTTAGCTGAGAAATAATAATAATAATAATAATGACAAAACGCATGCTCATAAGAAGAAGGTCAGATCTATGGCTAAGGAGGTGGTGAAGCGAGGTAGCCTTAGCTGTAATTACTGGGAAGGAAAATATTAATCAACTATAGGAGGGGAAAAGGCAAGTTGTGGAGGAAGAAGGGGAAAAGGCAAGTTGTGGAGGAAGAAGAAGGGGAAAAGGCAAGTTGTGGAGGAAGAAGAAGTGGAAATTATTCATAGGATATTGGTTTAAAAAAAAAAAATTATATATACTGCTTGGAACCTAACCTAGTGGGAATGATGGAGCTAGCTGTAATAAAGGAAGGTATGTTTCTTGAAGTGCTGGCCGCCGTACGCCCTCTGGTTGATTTGGTTAACTAGGCGATTCTTGGAGAACAGGATATGAAAAAGTTCTAAGTTACAAAGAGGGCAGAATTCCCTCCCCTTATCATAGGGCACTGAGGTGGCCAGTATAGACCATTCCAAAGAGAATTGCTTATTGCAATCCTTATATATATATATATATATATATATATATATATATATATATATATATATATATATATAAATTTTAAATTTTCATAAACATTTTCTCACAAAATATGGCCGGAAAGCCAGCGATTACACCTTGCTTTTACCATAGGTGGAATTAAGTAGGGACTGTCATTCCCAACTTCCTCACGAAATCCTTCCATCTTTTCTCATATATACTTCGCGACAGGTGTCTTCTCTCCAGCCCTATCTTGCTCTTCAGGTGGTACCTGAAGTAGAACAGCAAACCAGGGCCGGAGATGAAGAATCCTGTCACGATTAGAGCTATCTATGTGTGGACCAAAAGTAGCAAGAGACATACAGCCTAAAGGAAAGCGCCTAAAATCTCTCCAATCTGAACTTCCACAAAGCAGACTGGAAATCGATCCAAAAACAGATCCTCAGACAGGACTGGTCGAAATGTGTCTCCACACCAGACATTGACGTGAAACTAGAATATTTCATGTCTGTTGTCCAAGCCATATGCCAGAAATATGTCCCAGAGCACAAGGCCAACATAAAAAGGAACAAGATTCCAAGGGAGAGGAAGATCCTCATGAGACGACAGACGAAGGTTGCAAGTCGCTTCAACTAACACTCCAAAAGTAGCGAAAGGTCCCGCCTAAAAACAACACTGATGGAGATTGAAAAAAGCCTGCAACAATCCTATATGAGGGAGAGAGCAGACAAAGAAGCAAACTCAACGGCTGGTCCTGGTGCTTTCCCAGCAATCCTCCTCTAATCGTGTAAGCGTGCCTTGGCGAAACCACTACAGATTTTCTTCCAGAGCTTTCTTGCAAATGGCAGGCTGCCAAGCAAACTGAAAGAGGGAATAATATGCCCAATCTGTAAAGGAGGAAGCAGAGCAGATGCCAAAAACTATAGCCCTATCTCTTTAACTTCACATATCAGCTAAGTCGTGGAACGGATAGTCAGAGGGAAACTAATCGCATTCCTTGAAGAAAACGACTTGCTGAGTGATATCCAGCATGGCTTTCGACCAGGCAGGAGCTGCCTGAACCAGCTCTTACTGCACTATCACTGGACGTTGAGGCAGTTACTCAACAACACAAATGTGGACTTAATATAACTTGACTTTGCAAAAGCTTTTGATAAAGTGGATCATGGTATGATATGCCACAAACTGCGTGATCTCGGCATAGTTGGAAATCTTGGAGAGTGGTTACATGACTTTCTGAAAGTTAGCAGTCAGGCAGTAGTGGCCAATGGAGCCACCTTAAAGAAAACACAAATAGTGAGCGGTGTTCCACAAGGAACTGTCTTGGGACCACTGCTTTTCATAGTGGCCCTTTCAGATATGCCCAGATAGCCACTCTTGCTAGCTACGCAGACGATACGAAAGTCTCGCAGAAAATACAGAACCCCAGCGATGTTGCACACCTGCAGCAGGATTTGGACTCAATTTACAGATGGGCTGAGGATAATAATATGCAGTTTAATGCTGAAAAATTCCAAGCCCTGCACTACCAGCATCCAGAACCTGAGTATTGACATGAGTGATGATACCTCTTTCCAAGTGTACATTACCAAGATGGTGACAAAGTGCAGACGACTGGCTGGCTAGATCCTGAGAACGTTCAGAACCAGAGAGAAGGAAACCATGATGGTCCTCTGGAGAACATTTGTCCTCAGCCGCCTGGATTACTGCTCCCAGCTATGGTCACCCTACAGTGTAAAATTACTAGCGGACCTTGAAGCAATCCAGCGAAGCTTCACAAAGAAGATCGTCTCATTACAACAGCTCAGCTACTGGGAAAGGCTGAAAAAGCTAAGACTCTACTCCCTGGAGCGAGGGCGGGAGTGATATGCAGGAAGGTATTCTGGAAGGAAGTGTGCTAAATTTTGACATTGAAAGCTACACAAATGCCAGAACGGGTCGACACTGCACAGTATCAAAGATCCCAGCAATGCCATCGCGCTTCAGGACCAGTTACTGCAACAGTCTGGGTTTCAAGGGCTCACAGCTTTTTAATATTCTCCCCCAAGAGCCTGAAGGACCTACACAAAGTGGATATAGGTGTTTTCAAATCAAAATTGGACCTCTTCCTGTCGAGAGTCCCAGATGAACCTACCTCGTGGCAAGAGGTGCAAATGTGGGTAGCGACATCAAACTCCTTATTCACCAAATGCTACATATTAGAGAAGGCTCTCAATAATAACAGTGTAACAAAAGGGTGATGCCCCAGCATGGCCACAGCTCTGAGCTGAAACTGAAAACATATATATATAGTAGTAGTAGTAGTAGTAGTAGTAGTAGTAGTAGTAGTAGTAGTAGTAGTAGTAATAATAATAATAATGATTTTACATAATAAAATGACAACAAAAGAATGAGACCTCGATATTAGAAAAATAGAGGATTTTATATATGTATAGTTTAGGACAATCAGTAAGTTGTCATAATAGGACTCAGAGTTTCAAGTGCTGGAACTAAAAGCATTCTCATCGGCTATAATGACAATAGACGCTTTAAAAAACCGTTGAATTAAAGGGAAGTTAGTCTAATAGGTAGGATAAAATATTAAAAAATACACGCAACCATATTCTCACAATACATAGAAACCTACTGCGTTCATAATGTCTACATACATACACACTCACACAAACATGTATATATACACGCCCATACACACACAAACATATATGTGCATTTATGTACTCATACACCTATCCACACACACACACGTGTATATATATATATATATATATATATATATATATATATATATATATATATATATATATATATATAATGTATATATATGCGTATCTATGCAAACAACTTCATCCTCATATACACATAGGTGTATGTTTACATAAAAATTAGACACATACATATAAATATATGCATACATATGCATAAACGTATACATATATACATACTCATACAGGCATATATTCACACTCACCGCATATATGAATATACATATATGTACATATGCACACACACACACACACACACACACATATATATATATATATATATATATATATATATGCATACATACATACATACATATGCACCCTCCTATCACATACCTACAGCCGCAGATATACAAGCATATGCATATACGTATAAAAGAAGGAGTCGTGTGCATGAAAGTCGCACTTATGCACAGGATAAGTCCTACACTCATATACATACATACATGCATACACATATATACACACACGTACACATTTAATATATACGTACATATACATATACTCACACACGTATACAATCACACAATTAAAAAGGAAAAAATGAAAAAATATACATAAAACAATAAAAAAATGTTAAGACATAAGGAAATCTTGTGCAGGAACATAGTAAAAATGCAGATTCTATCCGAGATCGGGAGTGTGGGGAGCAAAACCATAACAAGTATTTTGTGATATGTGGACATGATCTAAAAAGTTCAGTTCTTGAATTTAGACATGTAGTGGGGCCCAAGGAACTTTTTCCAGATGAGCCATCTTTCCATATCACAAAGAACGCACTTGCCACTACCGTTGGTATAAGGTTTATACCTGACCGAGATCTTCCAGTAAATCTTTTAGCTGACACCTTCAGCTTCAGACACTGGGATGAACGAAAAACGACCAAATTATCCGGTCATATTATATGGGTCTTAAAAAAAACAAGGTAGATTTGAAAAATTATAATGTATAAAGATGACACATGTGCTCTCTATTTGTCCCATAATGATATGGTAATTATTAGCGCCCTTGCTGATGAAGAACACGGATAACATTAATGTTCGAAATCTAGGTACAAGTGGTAACTATTGAAAATGTTTTTATTTTTCATCCCCTTCGAAATTACTTTTAACCGTGGTTTGGGCTTGACTGTTCCTTTTAGCATGTAAGGTGTCCGGTTAGGGTATAAATATACACTAGTTTTATATACATACATACATACATACATACATACATACATATATATATATATATATATATATATATATATATATATATATATATATATATATATATATATATATATGTATATGTATGTATGTATGTATATATATGTTTGTATGTATGTATGTATGTATGTATGTATATATATATATATGTGTGTGTGTATGTATGTATATATATATATATATATGTGTGTGTGTATGTGTGTGTGTGTGTGTGTGTGTGTGTGTGTGTGTGTGTGTGTGTGTGTGTGTAGTGTAAACAGAGTTAGCGGTTATAATAACCGACTAAGGGAAAAAATATCCGTATGTATTTTCGGTATCCGTTACCCGTGTTATCCCCGGGCATTGGTGTGCAGGCACACTATACGCGTAGAGTGCAGGTAACAACAGGATGAACAAGAGTTTATGAGGAAACAAATACAAATAATCAGAAAATGAGGAAAATCTCAGATTAACAAACATATCGATTGGACCACATTTAATACAAAGCATGACGTAACAAATAGGAGACGTAACAAATAGGAGACATAACAAATAGGAGACGTAACAAATCTTACGGCCGTTTCCGCATCCTATAAGCAATTGCGAAAATAATATTCTTCATCTTCATAGGACATTCGAATTAAGGCACGGAGCTTCATCAGATTAAAAAACAAGAGCATCCAATATAAACAAAGGGAAGAAGGAAAAGGAAATAAAACATGGCCATGTTTTGGCAGCGGATGTGGAAACGGCCGTAAGATTTGTTATGTGACCTATTTGTTACGTCATGCTTTGTATTAAAGAATAAGCTATAAATGTGGTCCAATCGATGTGTTTGCTAATCTGAAGTTTTCTCCATTTTCTGATTATACACACACACAGACACACACACACACACACACATACACACAAACACACATACATACACACACACACACATACACACACACACACACACACACATATATATATATATATATATATATATATATATATATATATATATATATATATATATATATGCATGCTCAGGAGTGTCTGTGTGATAATTAGCTTGCTTACCAACCACATGGTTCCGGGTTCAGTCCCAATATGTTGCATCTTGGGCAAGTGTCCTCTGCTGTAGCCTCGGGCTGACCAAAGCCTTGTGAGTGGATTTGATAGACGGAAACTGAAAGAAGCCCGTCGTATATGTATATATATATGTGTGTGTGTGTCTGTCTGTGTGTCTGTGTCTGTATCTGTGTTTTCCTCCCACCATCGTTTGACAACCAATGTTGGCGTGTCTACGTCCCCGTAACCTAGTGGTTCGACAAAAAGAGAACGATAGAATAAGTACTAGGCTTACAAAGAATAATTCCTTACAAAGAATAATTCCTTGAGTCGATTCGTTCGACTAAATGCTCCAGCAAAGCCACAGTCAAATGACTGAAACAAATAAAAGAATAAAAGAATATATATATATATATATATATCAGCTGAATTTATATATATGTATACTAGCTGGTGTATCCGGTAATTCCCGGGGATAAAGATGTTCTATTGAAACGCCTTATTACTCTGATATAAGAAAGCAATTTCGCTATAACTGCCACAAATGGTGTATTTTCCGTCACGAAAAAGTACAAAAACTCTCAGCTGGAGGTGGAAGAGATTGTTGGAGGTTGGTGAGAGAGGTTTTCGGAGGTTGGTGAAAAAGAATGTCGGAGGTTGGCGAGAGAGGTTGTCGGAGATTGGTGAGAGAGGTTGTTGGAGGTTGGCAAAAGCGGTCGTCGGAGGTTGTGAGAGAGGTTGGCAAGAGGTTGGCAAGAGAGGTTGTCGGAGGGTGACGAGAGAGGTTGTCGGAGGTTGTCGAGATGTTTTTGGAGGTTGGCAAGAGAGGTTGTCAGAGGTTGGCGAGAGAGGTTTTCGGAGGTTGACGAGAGAGTTTGTCGGAGGTTGTCGAGAGAGGTTGTCGTATGTTGGCAAGAGAGGCTGTCGGAGGGAGAGGCATCTGTGATCCAAAATTTCAGTCTTGCAGGACTTCGTGATACACGATGTTTGTGGTTTTGCTGTTGGGTGCATAGATGAATAAATTTTCCGGATTTCCAACTCTAGAGCATCCGATATAGAGCTGTCCGTGAGGAAAAGCAGGTTCTGCAAGATTAAGGCCTACAGTCGTACTCTGACTCGTCGTGACATTTTGAAGGTGAACTTTATGAAATATAATTTATTAAAGGTAATATATGAATGTAGTATATATGTATAGAAATATATGAATGAAGTGTCACACTCGCTGGTGGTCGCTGTCAGTAATTGCATTTAGCTTACGGAGTTCTTGTTTTTATAACTATCAAAAAGCAGCCAGAAGGATAGACATAACGTTGAAAATAAATGATTTCGTTGGAGGTCTTTTATCTCAATTCCAGCCCCTGGTGGCCTAGAAGAGGTTAGAAGGGTCAAGTGGCAAATACATTATTCTGCTTAGCGAAATCATCTGGGAAATTACAACTGCTGTCATTCACAGAAAAACTATTGTTTTACCGTGAGAAAGCGCTGTTGAAATGTTAAGTGAAATTTAGCAATCGAAGATCGAATCCACGCTATGCCTGCATGAAGCTTCCACAAATACGTTTTGCAAAAAAAAAAAATTATCTACTGTCATAAAGAAAGTGTAACTGTAAAAATGCAGAATTATCGGAGTAATGGGCATTCAAAAAAGAATGTATGTATAGAAATGTATCAATGAAGAGATTCAAATTAAGGAAGTGCAATAATAATGTTTAGCAGTTCAAAACTGAGAGTAGTGAAATGCAGAATGAGGTCGGCTGATCGTGAGAATCAAATATTGATCGCCTCACTAAAACCTGCAAGTGGTATGGGTTATTTCTCTTGAGTTGTTTAAATAAAATATTAGTAATATGTAGTAGATAGGAGGATCCATTGGATGGACCCTATTATCGATTTTTCAACAATCTAAATATGTCACGAGGTTTTCATACATGAGTTATACTCACGTGTCAAATAAAGTTTTAAAAAAGTAATATTGTCTGCAAAAATTAGAAATTGGACATACAAAAAATCAATATTCAAAGTAATCGAACATAAACAACGAAATGGGTCATTTCCCTTGAGTGTTTGAAAAAAAAAGATTGTGCAGGTGGTATGGGTTATTTCCCTTGAGTGCTTAAAAAAAATTAGTTATATGAGGTAGATATAAAGGTCCTTTCAGGGGCCGTATTGTCGATTTTTTCAACAATCTAAGTATGTCACGAGGTTTCCAGACAAGAGTTCTACTCACGTGTCAAGTTTCATCAAAATCAATAAGACAATGTAGGAGGAGTGAGATAACAACGCTACAAACAAACACACCGATTTTCCACATATGTAATATATATATATATATATATATATATATTGCCTGAATTACCCGGTAATACCTGGAAAAGCAGGGGTTATTTCCAGTTCCCTTTCCCATTACACTGTTTCATGTCCTATTATCTTGTTCCCTGTTCGGTTCCCGTTTAAATTACAAATAGATTTACAAATACACGGTGACGTGAGGTATATTTACAAATACTGGCAAGTAATACAGTTGAATCATAAATCTGATTGATTGTAATGGTAAAGTAATATCAAAGTTGAATTGGTGTATGGTTGGAAGTATGAGAGGATTGACGATGTGTGACTAAGAAACCATTGATTGATGGATAATTATTATCAATTTTGAGGGTCTTCCCTGTTGCTGTAACGGTGTGAAATTTTTAAATTACAAATTTGGTATACTGAAATATCATCCCACGTTAAAGCCGATTTTGGCGTTTTTGGGGGTTTGTTTTTTGTTCAAAAAAATTGCAGTAAAATTTTACTGGAGTTTAGAGTTTAATCAATTTTACCTAATTAGAAAACAGGATTTAGAAGCTAGCATTTTCTGCATGATAGCTGTCTATCGCAAAATGAAAGCAAAATCATTACGAGTAGGAATTTTTATTAAACAAATGAAAATAAAGCATTACGACGACCCAAGCTGTAAGAGCTTCTGAAGTTTTAATAAGTTTTAATGAATACAGTCATGTGAAACGGTCGAGCAAACATGTAAATAATTTAAAAAGGAAAAAATCTTCAAGGAATTTTTTGGTGAAAAATTACACAAATCTGTCCTGATCAAGAGGCCTATCTGTCGGGGAAGGTATGGTCTGACATGGACTAAACAAAAAATTATGTAAGACATTGTATTGTAAAAATTGCTCGAAAACGACGAGCTGTTCATCTATGGAAGAAAATGAAAGATATTATCTAGTTTTAGTGTTTCAGTATGTTGTTTTAATAATTCTTAATACGGTGATTTGAAAACAAATATAAAAACACTTTACCTTTCACTTGTTAGTTTTACATCTGTTGTTGGACATATTGTAAAAGTTTTGACTGAGCATACGATACTTAATTCACTAAAGCGTATGCGTTAAGTGATAGGTAAAGATTAAGGAAGTATTAAAATTCGCTGTTCCCTTCAGTAAACACATTCTCTCTCCAGCTCTATCCCTACCTCTCTCTCTCTCTCGCTCTCCCTCACACACACACATACATTCTCTTCTCTCCTTCCCTGATATCAGCCACCGTCATTATGCCACTGCATTTCCCTCAACCTGATACTCTTTGCACACTTCTTTTATATAATAGTCCAACACCCGTAGGAGGCTCATTATCAATTTTTATTGAAATCTATAGCCTTTCATTGAATAGGATGTTAGTTGAACATGTATGCAAAGTTTCGTGAAGATAGGTTCACTGGTATAAGCATCACGATGGTAACACACAGACGGACAGAAATTGCCATTTATATATAAGATATATATATAATTATCAATAATAACATATGCCTGCAAAGTCATAAATATATAAATATAGATAGATAGATAGATAGATAGATAGATAGATAGATAGATAGATAGATGGATAGATAGATAGATATCTTTATTTGCCACGCAGGGCCGAACACGGAAAGAAAAAAAAACCTTTGTGACGAATAAACAGCAAAAAGGGCCGGGTAAAAATGTAAACGTGGTTTATTCGTGGGAAGAAAAGCCTACGAAAATGACCACGGTAACCTCAGGCAGAGAAGGAAACACATGAGAGCAAAGTGCTCTCTCTCTCTCTCTCTCTCTCTCTCTCCCTCTCTCTCTCTATCTCTCTCTCTCTCTCTCTCTCTCCTCTCTCTCTCTCTCTCTCTCTCTCTCTCTCTCTCTCTCTCTCTCTCTCTCTCTCTCCTTTGGATTTACAGGATCATGCTCAAAGTGGACTCGTCATTCACGCGTACCATCTTTGCTACATTCACCCACCTTTTATTGAAACTTTCATGATACAAAACTTCCCTCTCTATTCTCACCTTCCTTTTCAAGTGGTACTTGAAATTGTTGATGAGCGATTGGCCAGAGAGAAAAGTGTTTGTCTCTAAACCTTTCGCACGAGTCCACCACACACATTCTTTTACCAAGGCCACCAATACAATGAAAACTGCCTTGCCTTCCCGGTTAAAGGAATGTGGCGGGGCAATATTCATGATAGACTCGGCCGATAACCGAATTCGTCCTATAGCACTTCCCAATAGCACTCCCAAGCCAGGGATCTCTGGTGATTGTCCATAGGTCCCGGCCCGAAAGTTGTCCTGAAGAGGCGAGTCAGGTGTTTCCGTCGACGCTCGATTCTCCCCAAGAACGTCGTCGCACCTCCCATCCACTAATCCTCTATAGAACGCCTTCGTGGGATTGAAGTCGCACAAGTTTGGTCCCCGGACGGCAGAGTTGCTTGAGAGCAAGGCGGAACTCGTGGTGCCATTCGCCTTGCCTCGGTCTCTGTTTGATCCATGACTGCAGTTCAGCCAAAGAGACCACACCTGTTCACCGTCGTCTATGAAGCGCCAGAGATGTCGCAGTCTCAGCGCATGTCTGCGCATCATCAACCACGGCATGCCCAGCCCTCCATTTAGCAGGTATTTACAGCAAATGGATCACCTAACCATTGGAACGCTTCCCTTCCACAAAAAAGCGGAAGTGTATGAGCTCCAGTTAGATGATGGTAAGGTGGGGGCATGACACGACGGTCAGACGGTAATAGAAGACGTATGCAATATACGCGTTCGCCACCTCTGCCCAACCTTTTAAGGATAGCTTCCTCTCGGCCCATTGTTGGATGAGAGTGGCCACCCTACTCGTTATCTAGTCCCAGTTCTTCTCCATTTGGAGGTCCGGTCCGAACCAGACCCCAAGCAATTTAACCGGTCCGTTGATCCAGTGTCCCACGATGGAGGCGCTGTTGGACGACATGGGCCTGCCTCTCCAGGTGCCGAGCCGCAAGCCCACTGAGTTAATACCGCTTCGTATTCTTTTACTGTCGATATGCCTGTGGCTCGACACTATGACGGTGACGTCGTCCGTGTATGCAAACATGCCCCTCCCGCATCCCATTTCTCGTGGGATGCCCCTCAGCGTCGCCAGCTTCTGCGGTGGCGGCTCTAGAGTCAATACGTACATATGCGACGAGAGGGGGTATCCTTGACGGACCGAACGCATGATGTTAAATGGTCTAGATAGATGACCATTTACGCGAACTACCAAGCAGATTCCGCTGTATAAGGCAGCGGTCCAACCGCGGAAGACTGGACCGAAATCAACCGCTCTGAGGACAGCCTCCAAGTAGCGATGATTGACCCTATCGAAAGCTTTCGATTGATCCAAATTGATCAGCGCCCCATCCATGCCAGGTTCCTTAACTACCCTCTCAATGATGTAGCGCATCAGATACTCCTGCCCGGCACGGTGCATGTTTGCGCCTTGTCGACCAGTTTCTCGATTACAACCGCCAACCTTTCGGTTAGCACCTTGGCCAAAATCTTCGAATGTGCGTTGAGCAGAGTGATGAACCTGAAGTTATCTATGACGTTCCCCTTGTTTGGATCTTAGCTCCTTAGCGCACAAAACTGGGGATACTCGCGTTTTGCTACCAGTCGCAGTAAACGATGCCAAGACGCCTCCAAACAAGTCTGGCATATGACAATAAAGCTCGTAAGGTAGACCATCCAAGTCTGGCGACTTGTCTACCGCGCAGCCTGCCATCGCATCCCGTACGTTCGCGGCTGTAATGGATCTTTCACAACACTCCGCCTCTCTTGCTGCTAGTCGTGGCAAGCCATGCAGGTAGGCACTAAAGTTTACTCTGCGTTCTGACCTACCAGCTGTCCCGAACAGTTGGGCAAAGTGTTGTTGAAAGGCGTCACACATCCTTTCGGGCTCGAGTAATTCACGACCCTGTTCATCTGTCAGACCTAACGGTGGCTTTGTTGCCTCGTTGCACCTCCGCCACTCGGGAGGTTCCAATTCCTTCGTTCCTCAGAACACACATCCTAGCTCTGACAACGCATCCTTCGTGTTTGGCATTGAAGTGTTGGTCGAGGGCCAATCTCGCCGCCAGCACGATTCCACTTTTATGTGCCTCTTTTAATTTCTTAACTAGGTCTCCCTCTATTCTATTTCGATCTATCGCTAGAGCCTTACTATACCTACCCGATTCTGCTTTAATTGCTTTCTTTAGGGCATACCACCATCTATTATTGACGATGGCGTTCGTCAATGTCCTCTTAACTAATGTGCTAATCCGGTCTCTGTAAGCCTGATGCGCCGTGAACGACGGGTTCAGTTTCCAGTAACCGGGATCCTGCCTATAATTCTTATCTAAGTCAAGCGTACAAGTCACAAATTTGTAATCTGTGTAGCTGACTATATGAAATTGTGGACAACCTACACTATCCCTATCCATTGCCCTACAGAATACTCTGTGTAAATTCAATCTGGACGACCCGATGCGGTTGCTCCATGTCCACATTGGCACATTCCAGTCGGTACCTGTCAGACAGTTAGGAACGTCTGAGCAGTCTTTGGGGCATTTACATCCCCTCCTATTCCTATCTCTATCCACGTAGTCTAGATGCGTGTCCAAGGTAGCGTTCCAATCTCCCACTAAAAGTAAAGGTCGAGATGTTCCCAGGAAAACCTCTTGACGTCGAAAGAAAGCTGGCCGACCTGTTAAGGATGGTGCATAAACTGTTATCGGTCGAAAAGTACACTCATTACTCACACCGCCATATGCACAGCTGATAAAACAGCTCTACCAAGAAATGAAAAAGCATCAGCAACCAACAAGCCAGCCCAACCAAACTTGACCATCAGCGCCACCAAGAACAGAAACAACATCATCACCACCAACAACTATAGAAGCACTAAACGAAGAAGTGAAAAACAAAAGGGCTCATACCCCAGAGTAACACCCGCACGAATTCATTGGAAATTTCTTTTTTTCTTAGTGAAAATTGTGCTGGTGAAAAGATCAATGTGGGTGAGGGTGGGTGAAATTTCCGAGGCTTCCACCTCACCCTACTCCGTTTTTCAGACACCAAAAAGGTGTAGTATATTAGGATGTCACAGGAATTCATTCAACAAAAATGAAAAAAAAAACAATTTCCGGGACGGGGGGGGGGTCTCCCCTGCGCCACCCACCCCCTTTCTGAACCAAAATAAGGGATTTGCAGTATATTAGGAGGTCAGGGTACTTGATTCCACGCAAAAAATTCGATTTTTTTTTTCTTAGTGAAAACCGTGCGGGTGTTACTCTGAAAAATTACTGTTTTTTCTTTGGTTTTTGGTTTTCTTGTTGTTGCAGTTGTTTTTGTTGTTGTTGCTCCTAGTATATTTGGCAACGAACTTTTTTAATGGTTTTTGCTACTACAGAGGTAACAGCGTGGTTTTCTGCCTTCAACGGCGACATGTAATTTAGTACCATCTGGCAGCTTTATCAAATCTGCTATATTTTCAAATGTATCTTGATTTGCTTGAATCAAGATTTCGAAAGACTGTTGATCTAGGACGGCAATTTCTAAGACGTTAATAACATCTTCAAAATTGTAGCAGATGGCTGACAGCAACCATTGTGCTTCAATTTCAGGGGGCGCATATTTGAGTGTTATTCTTGTGACCCTACGCCCTAAGTACGTAAGGATCATTAGTATTTCTTCAGATTGAAATGATTCAGTAGAAAAAAAACTTCGGTATGCTCTTCTGAATCAAACTTGACTTTGACTGTGGCATTCTTTTGCCCCTTATAATGTATTTTTTATGTGACCATATGATCCTTATACATTTTTCGATTATTTACTGATTTATATTTTCGGGTTTTCTCGCATTTAAATTGATTGTCGTTGTGTTTTTTTTTTTTTTTTTGTTAATGTTTTCTAAAATGTGATGCGGTGTGTTTAGGTTTATTGTGTACTTCCTTAGATAAAAAAAAGTATCTTGTTTCCATTAACTGTTGTGGCGTAAGAAAAACAACACATTTTCAGGACAGATTGAAAAAAACATTTTTTTAATGAAATTTTTTAAATGAAAATACACCCGCAGGGCGGGAATTTTCGGAAAATCGATTCAATTACACGAAAGCTGATGTTGTTAACCAACTCTTAACAAAAATTCAATATAAACAAACATTCATAGATGTGAGAAATCGTTCAGACTTACGCAGACGAAGCGACAACAGCCGAGAGAGAGATTGTCTGCATACCTGCCTGCCTGTCTGCCTGCCCGGCAATTTTTTTCTGATAAAACCAAGAACTTATTCCTTGTAGACAACAGCACATACTCACAACTCCTACATAACAATGTTATTAGAAATTACACTAAAGCTAGACTGCAAGTTTATAACGACATTAAAAAAGAATTTAGTGTCATCGCCGCTAGGTTTAAATTAGATAAAAAAAAAAAAGTGATCCTTTCAAACAAAAGAGGCCTTTATAACTATTAAAGACAATAAAAAGAACTTCCTATCTAATCCTAAATGCAGACTAATTAACCTTGCAAAATCAGAAAATGGTATAATTAGTAAAGATTTTTTTAGTACAATGGTCCAATAGTATAGAAGTTGTTAAAGCAATTAGAAATAAGAATAAAACAAGATTTACACAGTTTGATATTGTAGATTTCTATGCATCTATTTCTAGAAAACTGCTAGATAAAGCTCTCACTTTCGCAAGCGATTTTACAGAGATTAGTGAACAAGATAAGGATATAATCCTCCATGCTAGAAAGACCTTACTCTTCAGCGAGAACACAGAGACAGCAGATACAGAGGGTTCTTTCGATGTGAGCATGGGGTCATATGATGGAGCAGGCATATGCGATCTCATTCGGCTATTCCTGCTTGACACGCTAGGAAAAGCTTTTCCTGGTGTATATTTCGCTATTTATAGGGACGATGTTCTAATTTTGCTAAGAATACCAATGGACCAGCGCAAGATTGGTTAAGGAAGGATATTATCTATCTTATGAAAACATTCGATCTTAGCATGACAATAGATACCAAACTGACAGTTGTCAATTTCCTTGATGAATCTCTAGATTTACAAAAGAATATTTACAAACCCTGTAGAAAGCCCAACGATAGACTTAGTTATATTAATGTAGGTTCCTGCCACCCACCCCCACCCCACCCCATAATATTTAAGAATTTAGTTAAGAGTATTAGTAGGAGAATTTCTAGCTTCTCCTCCAATATAAATATATTTAATAATGCTGCCCCACTATATAACAATGCCCTTAAATCTAGTGGATTTAAAGAGGAAATATCTTACACACCTACTATTAGGCCAGAAATAAAGACAAGAAACATAGAGACAGGAAGATTATCTGGTTCACACACCCCCGAAGTGACCATTAATATAAGTAAATATTTCTTGTCACTTATAGATAGACATTTTTCAATACATCGCAAATATAGAAAATTCTTTAATAGGCATAACCTAAAAATTAGTTTTAGTTCAGCCCCAAATTGACGTTCCTTGAGCTGTCTCCGCTTTTCTTCGCGAAGTCTAGTCCGCTCATCCTCAAAATGTTGCGTACCAGTTTTGACTATACCTCTCCAGGTAGTACGGTCTGTGGCCAGTGTTTCAAGTTCACCAAGGGGGATGTTGCAGAGCTTCAAGGGATTTCTTGAGATGATATTTATATCGCTTCTTTGGACCTCCGTGCGGTCGGTTACTCTCTGCTAACTCCCCCAAAAGACAATCTTGGGTATACCGTTTTCCGGTATCTTTATAACATGCTCCACCCAGCGCAGTTGACGTTCGAGGATTATGCATTCGATACCGGTCAATTTCGCTCGTCTCAGGATCTCTGTATGTGGGATCTTGTCCTTCCAGGTCAGATGAAGAATGCGCTGGAGGCAGCGTATATGAAAGGATTCAAGGAGTTTGAGATGACGACGATAAAGTGTCCAGGTTTCTGAGGCATACAGAAGCGTGGAAACCACAACAACACGATAAACCTTGATTTTCGTGGAGAGATTCAGATCACAATTAAGGAAGACCCTATCCTTGAGACGTTCAAAAGCGGAGGAGGCAAGGTGGATGCGATTCTGAATTTCGTGGTCAATGACCCCATTGCTTGAGATGATGCTACCCAAATAGGTGAATTTCTCGGTTGTCTTGGATCGAAAGAGTCACAGAATGTGAACCATTTTTGGAGCATTGAAGGATGTGTTTTCTTGGTGTTGACCTGGAGTCCAGCCCGACAATCTTCACACGGCAACACTCTCTATACAAGGAAAAGACCCAGATCCGTGACAGGTTCTGCTGAAGGGTAGCTGGTTCGTGGGCGAGAGCTTTGCAGTCATCGGCATACTGTAATTCGAAGAGAGAGGTGTTAGTGAGTTTAGTCTCCTCAAGTTGAAGAGACTGCCATCACGGCGCACAGCCACAAGGAACACATTGAAGAGGACAGGGGCCAGGACACAGCCTTGTTTAACACCGACTTGAACGTTGAAGTAGTCAGACTGATCACCACCCAATGTCACACGTGCTTGCATGCCATCATGGAACTGGCGTAGCCTGGCAAGAAGCTTAGGAGGGCATCCATACCTATGCAGGACATTCCATAGTAGTAGGCGGCTAGTAGTATCAAAAGCTTTAGTTAGGTCAATGAAGGCAAACGAGGCATCACGCTGTTGTTCTGGCTCTTCTGTAACAGGAGGCGGGAGACGAAGACCATGTCGATAGTGCTGCAGTTGGCTGCAGTCTGAGCGATCTCCCTTCTTCTTGAAGATGGAGATTATGTCTGCGTGTTTCCAGCGTTGACGGATCAAGACACTTTTCCAACGGTAGAGGATAATCCGATGAAGACGCCGAACAAAAGCAGGACCACCATATTTATAGATTTCCCCTGACACATCATCTGATCCAGGTGATTTCCTGTTTTTAAGTAGGAGAGAGCTGTACGGATTTCCACGAGGGAGGGTTCCGTATCCAGCTCAGCGAGGGGGGGGGGAGATGAGGGAGCTCATCAATCAGTGTGGTGTCTGTAGGATTTATTTTGTTCAACAAGGAGTTGAAGTGTTCTGCACATCTGTCACGGATCTGGGTCTTTTCCTTGTAGAGAGCGTTGCTGTCCGAAGACCGTATCGGATTGATATGATTGGAAGACATCGATTTGGTTGCAGTGTAGAACTCGTGGATTTTATTTTCATCTGCAAAACGTTGAGTTTCTGCAGCTTTGTTCTTCCACCAAGTGTTCTGAATCTGCCTAAGTCTGCTCTGGCATTCCGAGCAAAGATCTTTCCAATTCTGGAAGTGTGCGTTGGACCTGCTCGAGAGGTAGGCATCATGAGCCCGGTTTTTACTTCTGAAAAGAGGGAGGATCTCATCAGCAGATTCATCAAACCAGTCAGGATTGCGACGTCTAGGGTGTCCTAGTTGTTTGATTGCGACTGGGGAGATCAGGAAGATATGCTTGTCCCGTATATCATCTAGCTCCTCTCGGTTTACCGAGGTAGGATTAGGTAGTGGGAGAGTATCCAATTTGATGGCAAGCTGATCTTGAAAGAGGCCACGATTTTAGGGATCATACAGTTTCGTGGTGTTCAGTCATTTTGATGCTGTCGACTTTCGGCTAGGGGGTCGAATGTTGATTCTAAGCTTGGAGCAGATAAGGTTGTGGTCTGTCCAGCAATCTACTCCACGCATTGCGCGAGTATGGAGGACATCGCCCATGTCTTGATGACGAACAATGATGTAGTATAGGAGATGTCACTTTTTGGAACGCGGGTGCATCCATGACATCTTGTAAATGTCCTGCTATTGAAAGAGGGTGTTAGTGATGCACAGGTCATACTCGCAGCAGAAGGTGAGTAGTCTCTGTCCATTAGCGTTCATTTTTTTCCTGTGCCGTGAGGACCGAGGATCCCTTGCCAGGTGGTATTGTCACACCCAACACGGGAGTTGAAGTCACCCATGAGTAAGATCTTGTCCGATCGGGACATGTTCCGAAACGCAGTATCAGAGAATCATAGAAGGTGTCTTTTATCTCTTCATCAGAGCTGAGAATTGTCAGAAAACGTTTGTTCGAAAGTGGGATTTTGATTGTCATCAGGCGCTCGCCGATACAGGAGGGTATTCTAGGAATTTTCTGCAATAGTCTGTTCTTGATTGCGAAACCAACCCCATGCAAACGGGGTATCCCAGAGGGATGTCCTTTCCAGAAGATGGATCCACCAGCTTCTTCAGTGAGGGAAATCTCATCGGAGAAACGAGTCTCAGTGAGTGCAGCGATGTCGACGTTGTAGCGCTTGAGTTCGATAGCTACAATAGCAGTGCGTCGCAGGGGTCGTCGAGTGTCCGGGTCATCATGTGAAACGTCATCAAGGAGGGTGCGAACATTCCAGCATGCAACACTAAATGGAGCCTCTATGACCGAGGCCATTATTTATGAAGCCACCGTAAATTCTACGAACGCTAATAACACAGATTCATCCAAGAGACATGTAGGTCTCACAGGAAAATTACAAAGCAAGGTTCAACAATCACAACTTAAGCTTCAGACATTGGAATAAACGAAAAACT
Organism: Octopus bimaculoides; assembly: GCF_046866305.1. Lineage (NCBI taxonomy): Eukaryota > Metazoa > Mollusca > Cephalopoda > Octopoda > Octopodidae > Octopus > Octopus bimaculoides. The sequence goes on from NC_142946.1 coordinate 29,355,355, forward strand.
ACCAAATTATCCAGTTATATATGGTTCTTAAAAGAACAAGGTGTCAACTACAGGATTTACTGGAATATCTTAGCCAAGTGTAAACCTTATACCAACGGTAGTGGCAAGTGCGGTCTTTGTAATATGGAAAGATGGCTCATCTGGTAAAGTTCCTTGGACCCCGCTACATGTCTAAATTCAAGAACAGAACCTTTTGGACCATGTCCATGTGACAAAATACTTGTTATGGTTTTGGGCCCTTCAAGATTACGGCTAGAATCCGCATATTTACTATGTTCCTGCACAAGCTTCCCATTTTTCTTAACTTCCATTAATTTTTATTCTTTATTTTTTTTATATATATTTTTTTCATTTATCCTTTTAAATTGTGTGAATGTGTACATGTGTGAGCATACGTATAAGTATATATGTATATATATATATATATATATATATATATATATATATATATATATGTGTGTGTGTGTGTGTACATATATATATATGTATATGTGTATGTATATATACGTATGTATATATATATATGTGTGTGTGTGTGTGTGTGTGTGTGTGTGTGTGTGTGTGTGTACATATATATATGTATATGTGTATGTATATATACGTATGTATATATATATATATATATATATATATATATATATATATATATATATATATATATACATGTACATAATTATATAATTAGGGTAGAAATTGATAGTTATCAATTTAAAACCAGTGGCTTAGCATATTTAAAAAATCCGAAGATTAAAAATTTTATAAACATATATATATATATATATATATATATATATATATATATATATATATATATGTATATATATGTATATATATATATATATATATACATGTGTACGTGTCTGTGTGTGGATATGTGTGTATGTATGAGTACGTACATACACATATATGTTTGTGTGTATGCTTGTACGTGTACATGTTTCTGTGAGTGTGTACGTATGTAGACGTTGTGAACGCAGGATGTTTATGTCTATGTACTGTGAGAATATGGTTGCGTGTACTTTTTATCTTCTTTCTCTTTTTCTTTTTCGACCTATTAGAGTAACTCCCTTTTATTCAACGGTTTTCCATACCATCTTTTGCTATTAACAACCGAAAAGTATGCGTCGTAGCTCTTCGCTCTGACATTCGAAACTCCGAATACTATAATGACAACCTTTACTGTTTGTTCTAAATCATAACATATATATATATATATATATATATATATATATATATATATATATATATATATATATATAGATATATAAATAATATATAAATATATGCATATATACATACATATATGTACATACCTACATATATACATATGTATCTGTACATGTCTCGTTTCTCTGTTTGTTTTTTCGTTGTTCGAAAAAAGTTCGTTTTCTATGTTCTTGTTTTATGTTTTCGTTTCTCATTGTGTCTACGTTTTTTTTATGTCCTGTACCCATACATGCATGTATATATACATATAAATGTAGGTATGTACATATATGTATGTATATATATGCATATATTTATGTATCATTTATATTATTATATGATCGAAAGTTACGCATCCATATATATATATATATTAAATCTCTGAACGAGGTATTAACAATAACTGCACGATAAAGTGAAGTATATTTGCCATTTAAATGTGGCTGACCCCTAAGGGTGGGTGTTACTGTTGCTTTTAGCCCCAGGAGAACATCTCCTCCAGCTGGCTTATCGACACACATCTGTGTCCTGTCTATTTTTGCCAAGGGAAGTTATCCCTCCCATCTTGGTCTGCGATACGTACGGACCCTTCGAAGGTCGGCGATTATCGTACGCTGAAGAAGGGAAATAACCCTGAGACTCGGGTCCGTACGTATCGCAGACCAAGATGGGAGGGATAACTTCCCTTGGCAAAAATAGACAGGACACAGATGTGTGTCGATAAGCCAGCTGGAGGAGATGTTCTCGTGGGGCTAAAAGCAACAGTAACACCCACCCTTAGGGGTCAGCCACATTTAAATGGCAAATATACTTCACTATATATATATATATATATATATATATATATATATATATATATATATATATTCAAGACAGGATGCCCCTGGGAGCTCCTCTATACTGATGACCTTGCACTAATTGCTGAGTCACTATCAGAACTAGAGAAGAAGTTTCAGGTGTGGAAGCAAGGACTAGAATCGAACGGCCTTAGAGTCAACCTAGCTAAAACCAAAGTCCTATTAGGTAGGAAGGCAGACAAAACACAAACCCTTCGGGTAGATAGCCCTGCTCGATCTGTAGAAAAGGCGTGGGTAGAAACTCTATAAGATGCACCCAGTGCAAGCTATGGACACATAAGAGGTGCAGCAATATCAAAGGAAGGTTAACTAGGAAGTTGGTTTTCGTTTGTAGATGTTCAGGAGCTATAAACAGTATGAACGTGCAGAAAACAGCTTCTGCCACATTCCAGGGAGAAAAACTAGAAGTGGTTGATAGCTTCCGCTATCTTGATGACCAAATTAGTAGTGGGGGTGGGTGCGCTGAAAGCGTAGCTGCTAGAATAAGAATTGCCTGGGCAAAGTTCAGAGAGCTCTTACCTCTGCTGGCGACAAAGTGTCTTTCTCTCAGAGTAAAAGGCAGATTGTATGACGCATATGAACGAACAGCCATACTTCATGGCAGTGAAACATGGGCCGTGACTGCTGAGGACATACATGCGTAGGCTCTCAAGGAATGAAGCCAGTATGCTCCGATGGATGTGTAATGTCAGTGTGCATACTAGACAGAGTGTTAATACCTTGAGAGAAAGTTGAAATTACGAAGCATCAGTTGTGGTGTGCAAGAAAGACGATTCCGCTGGTATGGTCATGTAGCGAGAATGGATGAGGATAGCTGTGTGAAAAAGTGCCACACCCTAGCAGTGAAGGGAACCTGTGGAAGAGGTAGGCCCAGGAAGACCTGGGATGAGGTGGTGAGGCACGACCTTCGAACATTGGGCTTCACCGAGGCGATGACTTCTGACCGAGATCTTTGGAAATATGCTGTGCGTGAGAAGACCCGGCAAGCCAAGTGAGACCTAAATCGAAGGCCTCAGGCAGCCCACTTATATGTACCTTCCTTCATTGGATACTAAATTCCGCTTGCGAAGACCTGTTGAGGCAAGTAAAATCGAAATCGAATTAAATTCGACGACTAGCACCCATGCCAACGTCGTCTCCTTCATTGGAAACGAAACTCAGCTTGCGAAGACCTATTGGGCAAGCGAAAGCGAAACCGTCAATGGCACCTGTGCCCAGCATCGCCTTCCTGGAACTTGTGCCAGATGGCACGTGTAAAGACATTCGAGCGAGATTGTTACCAGTGCCGCCGAACTGGCTCCGGTGCAGGTGGCACGTAAAATACACCATTTTGAGCGTGGCCGTTGCCAGTACCGCCTGACTGGCCTTCGTGCCGGTGGCACGTAAAAGCACCTACTACACTCTCGGAGTGGTTGGCGTTAGGAAGGGCATCCAGCTCTAGAAACTCTGCCAAATCAGAGTGGAGCCTGGTGTAGCCATCTAGTTTCACCAGTCCTCAGTCAAATCGTCCAACCCATGCTAGAATGGAAAGCGGATGTTAAACGACGATGATGATGATGATGATGATAATGATGATGATATATATATATATATATATATATATATATATATATATATATATAATTATAAATATACAGGGATTAGCAATTGAGTTGCTTCTCCAACATACTGAAAATTTAGAAATAGCAGTCAAAGAACTACTGATTCCAAACTACAAATTTTCTCTAAAATGGATGGCGATATTTATGGCACACATAGAACAAAAACCGGAGGGAAAAGCGTAAACAAACCAAGCCTTTAGTTAATTGGATACGAATCGTTTCATGGTTAAGTGAATGGAAATTTCACTATTCCAATCTTCAGCCTCAATATTCTGATAAATTTGAAAGTGTCTCTAAAAAAATTCACGGTAATTTTTGGCCATGCGACACCAAAAATCAACGATAAGAAAGGCACTTACGAATTCATCGGCTAGCGAGTTCAGGCACCTCACCCCAAAGAAATCTATTCCATGTGCGTCACAAATAGTCCCGTATGAAAAAAAGTTCCGTGTCGAACTGGTTACGGTTTAGCCATCTAACTTAGAGATATCAAATATAAAATATACAAGAATAAGGGCAGAGAATCGTCAATTAATAATAGAATTAATAATTAACAATTCTGCCAAGTAGTTCAGTATGAAAAAAACCTTTATCGGTAAAACTATTTATCATTATAAATATACAGGGATTAGCAATTGAGTTGCTTCTCCAACATACTGAAAATTTAGAAATAGCAAAATTTGTAGTTTGGAATCAGTAGTTCTTTGACTGCTATTTCTAAATTTTCAGTATGTTGGAGAAGCAACTCAATTGCTAATCCCTGTATATTTATAATGATAAATAGTTTTACCGATAAAGGTTTTTTTCATACTGAACTACTTGGCAGAATTGTTAATTATTAATTCTATTATTAATTGACGATTCTCTGCCCTTATTCTTGTATATATATATATATATATATATATATATATATATATATATATACATATATATATACATACATACATACATACATACATACATATATATATATATATATATATATATATATATATATATATATATATATATATATATATATATATATATATATATATATATATATATATATATATATATATATATATATATATATATATATATATATATATATATATATATATATATATATATATATATATATATATATATATATATATATATATATATATATATATATATATATATATATATATATATATATATATATATATATATATATATATATATATATATATATATATATATATATATATATATATATATATATATATATATATATATATATATATATATATATATATATATATATATATATATATATATATATATATATATATATATATATATATGGAGGCGCAATGGCCCAGTGGTTAGGGCAGCGGACTCGCGATCATAGGATCGCGGTTTCAATTCCCAGACCGGGCGTTGTGAGTGTTTATTGAGCTAAAACACCTAAAGCTCCACGAGGCTCTGGCAGGGGATGGTGGCGAACCCTGCTGTACTCTTTCACCACAGCTTTCTCTCACTCTTACCTCTTGTTTCTGTTGTGCCTGTAATTCAAAGGGTCAGCTTTGTCACACTGTGTCACGCTGAATATCCCCGAGAACTACGTTAAGGGTACACGTGTCTGTGGAGTGCTCAGCCACTTGCACGTTAATTTCACGAGCAGGCTGTTCTGTTGATCGGATTAACTGGAACCCTCGACTTCGTAACTGACGGAGTGCCAACATATATATATAAATATATATATATATATAAATATATATACATGTGTGCGTGTGTGGTGGGGGTGTTTGTATTTTTATGCGTGTGTACATGTATTGAATTAATTTTTCCTTCATCATATAAATATTATCAATTAATCAGATGTTTTCCTCACTAACAGAATGTGAAAACATTAACTTAGCTAGAAATAGATATGTGGTCAGAAAAGGTGATACCACTCAATGAGGATTGTTATTTTTACTTTCCTAGGATGTTTAATGCCTTATACATTAAGTAGATTACGTCAATAAGTTCTTTAATTTTTAAACAATTATATTTCCCAACACTTAGTTCATTTACTTAGTGATTCTTTCATTTTTGTGCCAATAATGACAATGAAGGAATGTTTTGCTGATAAGATTTGTATTTGCTGGAACAATAAAAATATTTGTATACTGTCAACTTAACGTGACAATCCCAATAAGGGAATATACTACTGCTATTTAGCCCTAGGAAGCTGGACCTAGGAAGCGGTCCAGCTTCCTAGGGCTAAATAGCAGTAGTATATTCCCTTATTGGGACTGTCATGTTAAGTTGACAGTATACAACTACTTTATCGCATCACTACTGCTTAAGTCTCTCTGAGAGATTTAGAAATGTATTATTTCTAATAAAAATATTACTTATTAGCTAATACTACTTATCCCACATTTTATATTTCCAGTTAACATTTTAAATTTCCATACATTAGTTATGCTAACACTAACATACTTATGTTGGTTACATTTCTGTCTTTGATATTTGTTTTAATCACTTTCTCTGACTGTATGACATAATTGTTTCTGAACTATCTTCTGGATCACATTGGGAATTCTTATATATTTAGAAGTCTAAGATTTCAAAACTCCTTATAAATCTAACCAGCAAGAATTTGACAGTCCTGATCCACTAGCCTAATGAAGGAATATCTAAGAATAGTAAGATACCTGGATTAAGTATAGTTTTGTTTGTGTTATAATGAAATTGAATAATCACATATAAGAGTGAATTTCATCAAGAATGGAAACTTCTTCCTATCACTATGTTGCTTTGTATATCTCAAGGTCTTTTGTATCTTCAGGTATACCTTTGGCAACTTTTTTAAAGTATGCCTGCCTGCCATAAACCATCACTGTTAGTGACAAAATATAACCCTTTTTTAATGTGGTAATAAATAAAATATATTTTCAATCAAAGTATTTAATTACTGTTCTTCCAATTGAAAACTGGAGCTATATTTATATCTCTATTTCAATTGTAACAGATCACTTTCCATATTTGATTTCACACCATTTTTGTCTAAATCTGATTTCATGCTTTGTTAACATTGCCACATTCAGTCATGTTTGGCATTGCTAGCAATAGAATACTCATGCAGTTGACCAACTTGCCTGCTGACATATATTGCTGACATGAAAAGATGTTAGCAGACATCAGAAGAATTGTTTTAGTTTCCATGCAAAAATAGAAAGAGAAAATTCTAAAACAATACTGTGAAATCATATAAGCCTTGGATCTTTAACTTTGATCAGAGTTCACTGTAGTTGTGGTGTGACACTATGCCAATCTGGTCCTCATTGTACAGGGTGCCCATAACGTCTGGATACATAGGAAATATTGTTTTTGTTTTTTAATGATCTGCAGATTGAATATGTGAATCTCACATAGCACATCAAACTGCATCACTAATAGCAGAAACTATGTTTAAAATGTTATTCATTAATGTAGTTGAATAAAATTATTGAAAATATGCATTTTGGTGTATGTACCCCAAACTGTCCAGTCACCCTGTCCAGTCACAAATCTCAAATTTCTTTCTCCCACAAAGATGAATGCGTTTCTAATGCTTTGTGCTGAATAAAACAATGTGAAATAAGCTTTCACAACTTTCTTCTCTCTCAAACGATGCATATGCCTTGTTACACTTAAGATCTTTCAATAGCATTAAATAAGATCTCTCAACTTCATTCTCTCTTATAGACATGAATGTGTCTTCTAATGCCTTGTCATTCTTAACAGACAGTATTTTACATAAGGACCAGTGTTAATGACCTTCTCTTCAACTCAAAGGAAATAAGGTTTTCCTACTGTACCATCACCACCAGCTTCAATGTAACAACTACAGCTACATCAAATAAAATACACTTATTGCTTGTCATATCCCCATCCCTTTCTCTCTTTCTCTCTCTCTCTCCCTCTCTCCACCACTCTCCCTTCCCATCTCTCTTCCACTCTCTCCCGTTTAAGAAAGAACATTCAATCTTTTGCTCTGTAAGTCTATCAAGCTGTTGTGTTTGACAATCATTCTTTGTAACAAGGAAAAAGAATAAATTGCTAAGTAATACTACAATGATTCTTCTCAACCATCCCACTCACAACCTGAAATGAATTTCTTCATTTTTCACAAACAACAGGTATTTCAGCATTGAGAAAGGGTTATTTTTCTTTATTCATTTATGTTTATATATAAGTGTCATTAGACAAGTTTTCTTGTTAACCGTAATTTATATTTTGCTATGACCTTGTCTCTTTTTATTTCTGCAGATCACATACACTATAGAAATAGGATTTAGTCAGTAGACAAAGACCTTCAAATCTGTCACTGTAGAATATCAACAGTCTACTCTTACTTACATTTCTTTCAAAGGCAGTAAAAAATGTAATAAAGAATAGAAATGACTTGTTATAGAAAGCAATGCAAACTACTGAGATTTGAGTTGAAGTATTTTATTATATCCCTATATGTACTTTATCAACAGAAAAACACAGTTCCACATCAGTTATCAAGTATTAGAAAGTACCTTCTCAAGCTGTTATTTCAGTTAATTTTGGTTAAGTTGCTGAGTAAAATATTAGAATGAATAATGAAGTTAGTATGAAACATAGAATAAGAGAACCTTGTTTATGATCTTAGTCATAATAGTTATATATTGTATAACTATTGTGATTGTTTATCACAATAGTAATAGAATAACAACATACAAACGAATGAGAATATGTGTCAATAGTAATAAACGGTAACATAAAACTAGAGAGTGACAGTGTCAATAGTCCATCACTATTGCATTTCTGTGTCAATAGTTATACAGCAGAAGCATAAAAACTAGTGATCAATTGTGACAAAAGTAAAAAAATACTGATATAAAAGTTAGTTATGCCCTTCATAAATATTTATACGATAGTAAAGATGTTGAGCTAGTAGAATCATTAGCATGCTGGGCAAAATGCTTAGCAGCACTTCATCCATTTTTATGTTATGAGTTCAAATTCCACCAAGATCAACTTTGCCTTTTATCCTTTTAGGTTTGAGCACTGGGGTCAATGTAATCGACTCACTCTCTCCCACAAAATTGCTGACCTTGAACCACTATTAATACAATAGTATAGAAACTAGTGATGGACTGTGTCAAAAGTAATACCTTGCTGTTGACTGTGTCAATGGTAATAGAACATCATCAACATCACTTAACATCCGCTTTCCATGCTGGCATGGGTTAGACGGTTTGACTGGAACTGGTAAGCCAGAGAGCTGTTACAGGTTCCACTCTGATTTGGCATGATTTCTATGGCTGGATGCTCTTCTCAGCACCAACCACTCCAAGAATGTTTCTTACATACCACCAGCATGGGTGCCATTTACATGATACTGGCAACAACCATGACTATGATTTCACAGGTATCATTTGCATGACTAGCAATGGCCAAAACTTGGCTTGATGAGTTTTCTCAAGCACAGCATATCACCAAAGTTCTTGGTCACTTGTCATCTACTCTGTGAGGCCCAACATTCGAAGATCATGCTTCACCACCTCATCTCTCACCTCCATGAGACTGAACATCCAAAGATCATGCTACCAAAAATAGTATGGATAGGCTGAATAGTAATGCAATACTAATACAAATACTACAGACTGTATGTGCCAATAGGAATAAATACCAACATAAAAACAAGTGGACTGTGACAATACTAAAAAATAGGTGACAAAAAATAGTAATGGGCTGAGTCAGCAGTGATATAGCAGTGATGAAAAACAATTGGTAGACTGTTTTAATAGTAATAGTAACAGTAGCTAGCCATGGGCTTTGTCAATAGTAAGAGACATAAAAACTAGGGATAGATTGTGCCAACGGTAATGGAATAGTGATGTAGGACTGCATCAGCAGTAACACAATAGTAACACAAAAAATAGTGATGGACAGTGTCAACTGTGATATCATAGTGATATCATAGTGATATAACTAATTTTGGTGGATTGTGTCAATAGACATACAATACATGTAAGAATACACTGAGACAATAGCAATAAAACTGTGATATTAAAATTGATGATGGACGGTGTCCATAGTAATACAATACTAACATAAAAATGTGTAACAGACTGTGACAATATTAATACAATAATAATATAAAAACTATTGACAGACTGTGTCAATAATAATAAAATAGTGAAATCAAAAACTTGTAATGGACTGTGTCAATAATGATTCAACAGTTATATTAAAACTAGTGATGAACTTTGTCAATAGTAACACAAACAGTAATATAAAAACTAGTGATAAGTTGTGTTAACTGTGAAACTGAAGTGACCTGTGTCAGTGAGTCATCTAGGTTACTTGGATGAGAGATCAAGGTAAAAGCAATGGTAGATAGATAGATAGTTGTTATAGGTGGTATTTTTTATTGTGAAGAAAACTTATTAAAATTTATCAGAGAAAAATATCTATTCATAAGAGAAATTGAGATGGAGATTCATCATTCATCATTTTATATCACTCTTGTCTTATTACTGAAAAAGTCCATCATCAGTTTCTATGTTACTTTTGTATTATTATTGACACAGTCCATCACCAATGTTTACATCATTATTTTGTTTCTGTTATCACAGTCCATCATTAGTTTTTACATCACTATTGTATTTCTGGATTACTATTAATGCATTTTCTCACTAACTTTTGATATCACAATTGTATTAATATTTACACAGTCCACCAAAGTTTTCCTTTTATCATTATTGTACTAGCTGGCCTCGTGCCATCAAAAATGATGGCTAATTGTAGTTTTTGATATATAAACATGGATGGTAAATCAAATTAATACACTTGTCAATGTTATCTAGTGGTTGTCTTTTGAGATGTGACATCGATCATTGTTTGTTACTGAAAGAACGCTGGTTCACACATACAAGCATTCACATACTTCCCTGGCACACACACACACACACACATACACACACACACACACACACACACACACACACACACACACACACACACACACACACACACACACACATACTCACACAGAGTTGAAATGCTGTTTGATTTTTCTTTTCAACGTTGAATTTTCACCATCCCACTTCCATTGCACACACACACACACACACATACATACATTCATATACCTCTCTTTTACATACACACACATATACTTACGCAGAGTTGAAATACTCCCACTACCAGTTTGCCATTATCCCTTCCTTCTTTAGTCATCTATCACCCATTCCTTTCTCATTCATATGGTGTGATGGAGAAAAACACAAGAGTATTATTATAGTAGATTATTATACAGTAAGTTTCTCTAATTTTTTAATATCAATATTGTAGTACTGTTAACACATAAGTAATTATGTGATGGACCAGCATCCAATCCAGGAGTGGGTGAATTTCTATGCCAAAGAATCCAAGAACCAGCTTTTTGAACCTATGGTTTGGGAAGGATCTTTGAGCTTTTTTTTAACTTACGAATATTATGATGAAACTTTTTGAAGTAGATCGTTCGTGTCCAACTTGTTTTTATTGTAGCAAATTGAGACATTGTTTTTTGAAAATTTTCAAAATGTCTGACACTCCAACTGGAATGTCAATATGCAAAAATACAATTATACATAGACATCATAGTTGGGTTTCTCTTTCCAATAGTAAAAGAAAATAAAAATCAAGTAAACAGGTATCCCTACACACACACACACACACACACACACACATACACACACGTATATATATATAGGGAGAATTCACAAAAAACAACACACGAAGGTAGGTGGTGTAGAAAACAAATAGATGTATTAGTATAACGCTCGGGAATTGAAAAAGTCTTTAACGTTTCGAGCCTACGCTCTTCCACAGAAAGGAACACAGAAACAAGGAGAGAAAATAAAATGTGTGTAGTGGTTAGCGATCTATCATGGCGAAATATACATATATATATATATATATATATATATATATATATATATATATATATATATATATATATATATATATATATATATATATATATATATATATATATACATGTATATATATTAAAGTATTAATATGAAAGAGACAAGTTCCAAGGTCAATAATACTCCTCATCAAAGCCGACACACATCTAAACACAGAGGGCATATATAAGCCATTTTAAGCATGCGAACACATAACATACAAAAACATATATATACATATAAATAAGCGGGAGCGCAGAAAAGGGAAACCAGAAAGCTTAAATCTACGTACACATAATCCACCAAATACCAACAGGACTCACAAAAAGAGAAGTCCGTATATTCCTTCTGCTCCCAAAAAAGGCTGTATGCAGAGGCTGTACGAACTGCAGTAGATGAGCAGCAAGCTTTTTTAAGCGTGGCCCAGAAAATGGTACAACAGTTAACGTGGATGCAGAGGGTACAGAGTCAACGCCACACGAACCATTGTCCAAGACCACCACAGATGATGGATCAGGGATGGTCACCGCTAACACCAGGAACCCCTGCACAGATATCACACCCATATTCCTACTGAATATCCGGGGCCTATTACGAACAGGCGGCAAAGACAAGTTCCTATACTTGAAAGACCTAGTAACATGCAATCAAGCAATGTGCATGGTGCTTACCGAAACGCATCTAACACCTAATATAGCAGATGCGGAGATAAATATACCAGAGTATGCCGTACTCCGAACAGACAGAAGGGATAGAAGTCATGGGGGAGTTGCAATGTACATCCGAGAAGATGTCACACCCCTACTACTACTATCACACTCAAACTCTGTATGTGATACTTTAATAGTACACATAAAACAAATTGATGTAGTTGTATGCTCAACATACCGTCCACCAAATACCGCAAAGCAGGAAGGTAAATTTGAGGACAGCCTCAGACGCATAGAAGAGGTCCTGACAAATCTGGACCAACACATCAATATACTTTTCCTAGGCGACTTAACCTCCCAAATGTTAAATGGCCTGAAGGTCACATCCTCTCTGGGATGTCACTGCATGAACAAAGCCAGGCAAAATCATTGCTAGAACTATCCAACATGCTGTTCATGGAACAAGTGATACTCCAACCAGCCAGGGGAAGCAATATTTTAGATCTCTGCTTCACAAACAATGTGAGCCTAATCCATAATGTGAAAATAACGCCCACATCTCTCTCAGATCATAACATTATAGAATTAACTATGTATGGTCCTAGACAACCCACTGACACCCACCCCACCAGGAGGACTCAAGCAATATCCAACCTGAATTTCCACAGGGCGGACTGGAAGTCAATTCGCAGAGAGATTCGAAATCAAAACTGGCATGACAGCCTTTCTATACAAGACAATGACCTCAAACTAAGTCATTTTATGTCAACCATACAAGGCATATGCACCAAATACGTGCCATATAGAAAGACCAGCAAACATGCCAATAGAATTCCTAGAGACAGGAAAATCCTTATGAGACACAGAACAAAGGTCTCAAACCAGTTAAATAGAGAACTGGAGGATAGGAAAAGGGCTAAATTAAAACTAACACTGTTAGAAATAGAAAACAAAATTAAACTCTCCCATGAAAAGGAGAGAGCAGAGAAGGAGAAGAGAGCAGTAGAAAGCATAAAAACAAACCCCAAGGCTTTCTATAGATTTGCAAAAGAGACTGCTACGGTACAGTATAAGATAGGACCCCTATTCCTGCCTAATGGCTCACTGACTGCAGATCCCACATGGATAAGTGAAGTGCTCAGTACACAATTCAAGAGTGTCTTCACCTCTCCTCTGAGTCACATGCAGATAAAGAACCCAGCTGATTTCTTTGACAATAGCACTCAGCAGAAAAAGACTGCATCCATTACCTACATCGACATTGAAGAGGAAGACGTGATAGCTGCCATAAATGAAATGAGCTCAAATTCAGCAACTGGCCCCGATGGTTTCCCAGCTGTCCTCTTAAAGTCGTGTAAACAAGAATTAGCAGGACCACTCCGGATACTCTTCCAGAGTTTCCTTGCAAATGGTAAACTTCCCAAAAAGCTGAAGGAAGGCACCATATGTCCTATCCATAAAGGTGGAAGCAGAGCAGAGGCTGGAAACTACAGGCCCATCTCTCTGACTTCACATACTAGCAAAGTCATGGAACGAATTGTCAGAAGGAGATTGATTGCGTTCCTAGAAGAAAATGACTTGCTGAATGGAGACCCAGCATGGTTTCCGTCCAGGTAGAAGCTGCCTCACGCAGCTCTTGCAGCATTATGACTGGGTCCTGAAGCAGCTACTTGACCATTCAAATGTTGATGTGATATATCTCGACTTTGCAAAAGCCTTTGACAAAGTTGATCATGGCTTGATATGTCACAAGCTGCGAAACCTTGGCATAGCTGGTAAATTAGGAGAGTGGCTGCATGACTTCCTGAATGGTAGAAGTCAGACAGTTGCAGCCAATGGAGAACTATCTAGGGAAACACAAATATTGAGCGGTGTTCCACAAGGAACTGTTCTGAGGCCACTACTGTTCATAGTGGCCCTTCTGGACATGCCCACGGTCATGTAGAGCCACTGTCACTAGCTATGCTGATGACACAAAGATATCTCAGGCAATAAAGAATCCTGATGATATTGTAAGCCTGCAGAATGACCTAAATGCAATATATGAGTGGGCAGAGCAAAATAATATGCAGTTCAATGCAAAAAAATTTCAAGTACTGCGCTACAAGACCACAAGTACCTCCCAACTGGCATACACAGGGCTTGGAGGTACTGCAATCCCAGAACCACAAACAGTAAGAGATCTGGGCATCAACATGTGTAGTGATGCATCATTTCACATGCACATTGTCAAATTGACAGCAAAGTGCAGACAACTGGCAGGGTGGATACTGAGGACATTCCGTACAAGGGATCAAAAAGTCATGTTGACTCTATGGAAGACATTTGTTCTGAGCCGCCTAGACTATTGCTCTCAGTTGTGGTCACCACACAGTGTTAAGCGGACAGCAGAACTCGAGGCAATTCAGCGGCACTATTCAAAAAAGATCGCCACAGTCCAACAGATGAACTACAGGGAGCGACTGAAGGCACTAGGTCTCTACTCCCTGGAGCGCAGGCGGGAGAGATATGTAATAATATACATATGGAAAATACTGGAAGGACTGGTGCCAAACTTTGGCATCAAGTACTACAGGAATGCCCACACGGGTCGCCACTGCATGGTGCCAAAGGTACCGTCCACTGCATTTCACATAAGAACGAGATACTGCAGCAGCCTCGGTTTCAGAGGACCTCAGCTCTTCAATGCCCTGCCAAAACATCTGAGAGACATGCAAGACATGGATGCGGAGGTCTTCAAGACAAAACTTGACGCTTTCCTCTCCACGATACCAGACGAACCAATGGCTCGTAATGAGACGCAGTTTAGGGCAGCTATATCAAATTCTCTTATACACCAGATGTGCCATCAAAACTCTTGATTGGACCATGTCAGGTGGGGGAGAAGAGCCATGCAAGGAACGTGAAAATCACGGTGGTGCACCAGCATGACCGCAGCCACTTGGCTGAAACACATAAATAAATAAATATAATAATATATACATATAATAATGCAATTCGTTCCCAAATCAAAGTCAGATAAGTAATTGTATAAATACATACAGATAAATTAAGAAGCCCAAGCTGATGAGATAACAATTCAAAGTAATCCAAAAAAGAAGTCCTCAAATGAAACTAATAAATAGAATGACTCTTATGGCGAAGAAGTATATCCGAAAATTGTGTTTACAGCTGGTCAGTTCTTTCAATGACAAGTTTATTCTTAGCCTTTAAAAATGGCAAAACCAGGTGGCATTGCTTGGAAGAAAGTTGTTTTTCAAAGAGTTGCCAGCATTGTCCCGTGTGGGTGTGTGTGTGTGTGTGTGTGTGTGTGTGTGCATGTGTGTGTGTGTGTGTGTGTGTGTGTGTGTGTGTGTGTGTGTGTGCGAGCGCGCGTGTGTGTGCCTGTGTATCTGAAAAGAGTGTCAATAGAAAAGAGAAGGAAAGAAAGAAAGAAAGAAGAAAGGAAGAAGAAATTGTGTTTACATCTATACAGCTGGTTAGTTCAAAAAACGGAAACAAATATGAAAACCAAGTTATCTGGGTTCAATTCTAGTTGGCACAAAAATGTCCCACTATCTGGGTTTCTTACCGTTTTTAGGCTCTGTTGTTCCAAAGTTGAATAGCGATTAAGAATAATGAAATATTGTGATGAATCAATGAGTGAAGTATCTAAATATTGGTAAGTTCATTTTGTCATAGGCATGGATCAAAAATATATATAAAATATAGCATTTCTGTAGTCATTTACCAATATAAATTGGCAAACGGCGCCATTGTTTTAGATACTGGAATAACAAGTTCTAAAATAGTTTTGGATTCACTTTTAGGATCAAATCCGTTATGGAATAGAAATACAAATAAATATAATTACAAAGATAAAGAAAGTATATGTAAAGGTATGACAATACAAAGATAGTGAAGTATGTGAAAGGATGAAAATTGTTGGTGAAATATAAAAAAAATTACAGCTCACAGTGTACTGGATGAAGGACCAAATTTGTAAAGTTTTGTTGTCCCTTTCTTGTATCACCTAACTGTCTGTATGTTTTGTGCTCTTGTCCCATTTTGTATTATATATATATATATATATATATATATATATATATATATATATATATATATATATATATAGGAAAATGAAAAAAAGCCATAATGCTGAACTGGAACCATAATTTAATGAAGATTTTTTCTAACCGGTTTTCATTGCGATGAAGCAAATTATCAAGAAGAAGGAGAATGAAAATGTTTTTTTACAAAGAAGTACAAAAAAGTACAAAATGAAGAAAATAATATATAAAACAATAATATATAAAAAAATAAATATACCCATACATTATATTGTCTTTGAGCTTTTGTAGTTCAATAGTAGTTCATGTATAAATTGGTAGGAAAAATAAGGATGCATGAGAGTTGAGAGTTTTGTTAGGTTTAAAAAAAGGGTTAAAAGTTGGTGTTAAGCAGGAAATGTGGCGTCAAAACAGGAAGTGTGTGTAAGGGGAGACAAGTGTTTTTAGTTAGAGTTATGAACTCTTTTTTTCCCAACAGGAAGTTTGTGTCTGTTCATAGAGAAATAAGGTCACTGAGGGGTGTGTGTGTTAAGAAATGGTTGGAATTTCTCTATGAAAAGATTCTCCTTGTTGATTTTTCTTGTGTGGAGATTCTGTCTTTACATTGATAGAAAGGGAATATAATGAATTTAGGGTTTTTGTTTCTGGCGCAAGAGTCTATGTGGCCACTGAGTGGAATTTGGCGGTATTGAGGGAGGTTTATTTGTTCCTTATGGACAGCTACTCTTCTACGTAATGGGAGGCTCGTCTGTCCGATATAGAAGTTTTGGTAACCTGCGCAAGTAAGGACATAAATGAGGTTACCCGAGGAACAAGAGAAATTGGTTTTAATTTTAAACTTTGTTCCTCGTTTGAAGGTAAATTCAGAGCCTTCAAGTAGGTAGGGGCAGGTGCCACAATTAGAGCGTGCACATTTTTTAACTGATGGGGGTGGAAGTGGTGTATGTAGTTTGGAATTGGTTAATAATGTTTTCAAAGATTTGTGTTGCAAAAGCATTTAAGGAATTTGTGTGTATTAATGATAGTGTTCATTTTCGGGTCTGTGGTGAGTAAGGGGAGGTTTTGTTTAATTGTGGTGAATGCTTCGATGTTATTGGAGTTATGGGTGGAGATGTATGGAAGTATTTTGGGGTTGGGTGTGTTATTATGTTGGTTGGTTTTAAGTGTGTTTTTGTCAAGTTCCTTGGCACGTTTTATTCCAAGATCTATGTCGGTTGTGATTTGGTTATTAGGTGTTTTTATGATTAAGAGATCAAGAAAAGGGAGATGATGTTTGCTGAATTCCATAGTGAATTGAATGTTGGGATGTATGTTATTAAGAATGGATTTGAATTCTAGAAGTTTTTCATAGGGTTCATTCCATATGATGAAACAATCATCCAAATATCTTTTCCAGATATCCATTAAAAAGATGTGGAAAAGGTGTCCAAATTTCTGACGTGAGGTTTCATATAGTGTTAATTCAAAAAAACCCATTATGAGGTTCGCAAGGACTGGTGCAGCTTTAGTACCCATCGCGATACCACAAACTCTCATGCATCCTTATTTTTCCTACCAATTTATGCATGAACTACTATTGAACTACAAAAGCTCAAAGACAATATAATGTATGGGTATATTTATTTTTTTATATATTATTGTTTTATATATTATTTTCTTCATTTTGTACTTTTTTGTACTTCTTTGTAAAAAAACATTTTCATTCTCCTTCTTCTTGATAATTTGCTTCATCGCAATGAAAACCGGTTAGAAAAAATCTTCATTAAATTATGGTTCCAGTTCAGCATTCTGGCTTTTTTTCATTTTCCTATTATTTCTCCACGTGCGGTTAACACAACCCCACTATTTACTGACTTATATATATATATATATATATATATATATATATATATATATATATATATATATATATATATATATATATATATATATATATATATATATATATATATATATATATATATATATATTATATATATATATATATATATATATATATAGCGGCGTACGTACACTTTGTTTCTTATATGTAAGTATACATTTTTCTAAATCTTGTACGACTCTCTGTCTATCAGCCCCTCCACCCTTATTCGTTCATTCCACTCTTCATTCTTTAGTTCCCCCTCGCTTACATTTCCTTGCCTTCTCTTCTTGCCCACTTTCCCTACACTTTTCACTTCACTGTGTCCCTGTCATTTTTTCTCGCCCCTCCTTAATTCTTTTGTCCCTCTACCTCTACCTCTCTTTTCCTCTTCTCTTCTCACGGCTGTTGTGCGTGCAATATCGATATTCCTCCCTGTGCCTGTTAAATCATGTATCCCTGCCGTAAGGCTTTATTTCCACACACGCCAGCTTAATTTAATTCGTCCTTAGTCGAAAAACATCTGTTGTTATGGCCTGTTATTATTTTTGCTGTAGTTGTGTAACATTGTTCGCTTTTTCCGTATTTGTTTTTGTATACATTCGCTGCTTCCTTCCAAGGAATCTGATGCTCTTAGCTTGGGGCTGGCCATATTGGAGCGATATCGAGAATAATCAGCCGAAATTGCAAAGATAACCATGATATACATGTATGTATATGACCTATCCTTGTTTTCTTTGTATCGTCTATCTGGATGTTTCGTTGTCCTTTTCTTGTATCACCTAACTGTCTGGCCGTTTTGCGTTCTTGTCCCATTTTGTATTATATATATATATATATATATATATATATATATATATATATATATATATATATATATATATATATATACATAGCGGCGTGCGTACACTTTGTCTCTTATATGTAAGTATACATTTTGCATATATATGTATATATATATGTATATATATATGTACATATGTGTGTGTGTGTGTGTGTGTGTGTGTGTGTGTGTGTTTGTGTGTGTGTGTGTGTGTGTGTGTGTGTGTGTGTGTGTGTGTGTGTGTGTGTGTGTGTGTATAGCAGCGACTCCATCTAAGAATATCTGAAGAAGGGATTTTATTCCGAAATATTATCAAACTATGGATGACTAAATTACAACAGGTATATAGCCCATTGTTTGCATTATAGCGCATTGTTGTACCATTCAAAACTTTTTATTCTTTACAAGCAATACACAATGCTTCAAGTGAATTACAATATTCTCGTATATATATATATATATATATATATATATATATATATATATATATATATATATATATATATATGTATGTATGTATATATATATGTGTGTGTGTACGTACATATATAATATATATATATACATATACAGACACACATGCACACACACACACACATGCACACACACACACACACATACATATATATATATATATATATATATATATATATATATACAGGGGTTATATAATGGAAACCCCTAGTACCATAGCATTGTAATTTTGAAATATCAATAAAACCGTCAAAACCTTGTTTATTTTTTCTTTTATTATTAGTGTTGCTTAATATGTTTTGCTAAAATTGCTGTTTCTTTTCAGATATCATGAGAAAAAGGTAATTAAAATTCATTGAAAGGACAGATCTGTCGGACTTTCAAAGAAGTCAAATTGTTGGTGCTCGTATGGCAGGCGCTACCGTAACGAAAAGAGCCGAAATTTTTGGTGTATCAAGAAGTACTGTCTCGAAAGTAATGACAGCCCTTGAGAAAGAGAGAAAAACCTCCTCGTCAAAACAAAACTCCGGAAGAAAACCAAAACTTTCAGATAGGGACCGTCGGACTCTTACGCAAATTGTTAGAAAGGGTCACAAATGTACACCTCCTAAAATTACTGCAGAGCTTAATGACCACCTCGAGAACCCAGTTTCTACAAAAACTGTTCGCCGGGAGCTACACAAAGCCGGATTTCACGGGAGGGCTGCAATCAGAAAACCACTACTTTCAAAAACAAACGTTGTAAAGCGTTTAGTATGGAGTCAAAACCTACAGAATTGGTTCCTAGAGAGTGGAAGAATGTTATTTTCTCGGACGAGTCATTTTTTACCCTATTTCCGACCACCTGCTGAGTATGCGTGTGGAGACAGCCAAAAGATGCATTTGACCCAGACCTCCTTCCAACTGTTAAACATGGAGGAGGATCTGTGATAATCTGGGGAGGCTATATCTTGGAAATCCGACGGCCCAATGGTTTCCCTTCATGTCAGATTTAATAATCAAGACTATTTAAGCATTTTATCTGATCAAATTCATCCTATGGTTGCGGAACTGTTTCCGGAAGGAAACGCAATCTTTCGGAATGATAATGCACCAATTCACGCTGCTAAAGTTGTTAGTAAATGGCACGAGCAACATTCTAGTGAAGTTGAACATCTTATTTGGCCATCACAGTCCTCAGATCTCAATATTATTGAACATTTATGGTTCACTTTAGAAAAACAGGTAAGGAATCGATATCCTCCACCATCATCGCTACAAGAACTGGAGACTGTTTTAGCTGAAGAATGGACAAAAATTCCTTTGGAATTCAAACGAGTCCATACCTCATAGAATTCAAGCTATAATTACTGCTAAAGACGGTCCTACCCCATATTAAAATAAATTTGTTTGAAATTTTAAGGTGTTTCCATTATTTTGTCCAACACCTGTATGTATATATATATATATATATATATATATATATATATATATATATATATATATATATATAAATGGCTGCTGACAAATTTTCTGCTTTTTAAAGAAAAAAGGATTTCATCCTTTATATCTATACTGTTCAGTATCTATGCGTTGAATAAAATTTATCTTTCCACTTGTTCTATATATATATATGTGTGTGTGTGTGTGTGTGTGTGCGTGTGTGTGTGTTTGTGTGTGTGTGTGTGTGTGTGCGTATGTATGTATGTATGTATATTGTAACAGAAAGGGAGGAATTTCGATTATCCCAGCGTGGTGAGTTGTAATATATATAAGAAATTAAAAAAGGAAAATGCGCACACTTTACATTGTTTTAATATATTTCTAAATATATTTTATATTGTGTTTGTCGACCGGTTTCGCTTTCGATAATCATGACATTAAAATTTATTTAAATACGTATTTTCTTGAGAAAAATTTTTTGTCCATGTGTAGAGTTTTTGAATAATTCAACAAGTACAAAAATCTAAGGAGAGGTAATTGGGGTTCGTTATTATTGTGGACAGGGCCGATAATTGTTCATCTTTCGGTGGGGTGGGATATATATATACACAAACATTCAAAAATTAGGGTAGTGTGGAGAAATATGTGGAGTGATATGTATGTCATCGTGAATTAAAATATGTATGGCAGTCAAAGTTAGTTATGCGTGCATATTTAGACGTGTTCTGTATTTTTCGATTAATAAATCTTCTCAGATGACCCCTTCCTGAAAAAATCTAGAACAAGTACATCTACAGAAATAAATACTCGTCCATCTAGATCAAACTATAAACACACAAAACTGACTTCTCACCTGAAAATAAACCATTCTCAATCTAGTAATAGGGACAACTCACTAATAAGAAATACTACAAGAAACCAACCTAGGGTTAGGAGTAATTTTTTCTACCCAGCAACTAGAAACGTCCAAGAGACTTCTTCTACCCTCAACGAAGAAACTCAACCTACGGATTCTCAACCTATTTACCCAGACAGCACAACCAACTCCTCAACATCACAAACATAATTAAGCACCCCAACAATTTATTCCAACGAAGAAACCCGAACCACGTACTTCCAACCAATTTATCCAGACAGCAACACCAACCTCCCAGCAATCCCAATATAATAAATAATGACAATAATAATACTGATATAATTAATAACAATGATACTACTGATAACTTCTACCAACCAAATTACAGTAAACATTTTTTAGACCAAGTGGAGAGAAACAGGGACACACGGAACAAAACTTACAGGAGAAATCCCAAATAACAAATTTATCAAAGAAAACTCTCGGATCATTTGAACGGCAGATCGAGAAATTAATTTTTGTAACTAAACACTTTCAAATTTCGGACACTGGTAGAATGTGCCATATAAAACATCTTTTACACTTAGTGTTGTTGAGAAAAGTTTATATTTTCAAAGTTATTTCGTGTTAAAGTAGTCGTATTTCGGTAATTCCAACCAATCAATGACGTGTATTCAGCTGAAAATTACTGCCGTTGTTTGTCAACAACAACTATCGACGGTGTATATTTCGTTTGTGGCTGTTATTTATGACATCGTTCGTGCGTTTGTACTGGTTTTAGCTTTAGGGTTTTAGGGTTAGGGTTTTAGGGTTAAGGTCAGGGTTACGGCTTTAGGGTTAGGGTTAGGGTTTTAGGATTAGGGCTAGGGTTGAGGTTTTAGGGTTAGGGTTAGGGTTGAGAATTTAGGGTTAGAGTTACGGAAAAAGTGAAAAATGAACAAATTGAATGGGGAGGGGAATGAGCTTATGAGAGAGGGGTGACGATGAAGGGGAAAGGTGGATATAAGAGAGGAGGAAGGTGGGTATGGGAGGGAGGAGAGGTGGGTGGGTGAGTGGGAGAGAGGAGAGGAGAGGTGGGTGGGAGGAGAGGTGGGTGGGAAGAGAGGTGGGTGGGAGGAGAGGTGGTGGGAGGAGAGGTGGGTGGGAGGAGAGGTGGGTGGGAAGAGAGGTGGGTGGGAAGAGAGGTGGGTGGGAGGAGAGGTGGGTGGGAGGAGAGGTGGGTGGGAGGAGAGGAGATGTGGGTGGGAGGAGAGGAGATGTGGGTGGGAGGAGAGGAGATGTGGGTGGGAGGAGAGGAGATGTGGGTGGGAGGAGAGGAGATGTGGGTGGGAGGAGAGGAGATGTGGGTGGGAGGAGAGGAGATGTGGGTGGGAGGAGAGGAGAGGGGGTGGGAGGAAGTAGGAGGGAGGGAGGAGGGGGAGATAGAGACAAGGGAAGGGGGGTTAGATGAAGAGGGGAGGGGAGTTGAGCCCATGTGACGCAAAGGAGCGAAAAGAGAAGATTAATCCCTGTTCACGGCGCAAACGGGAGTCCGGATGGCCCCTGTGCAAAGACAATCCAAACATGGACAGGTGTTGCTGCAAGGAGTGACCGGTAGAGCGGAAATGGCGTGACACCGTGGTGTCATTGCAAACGCTGATGTCTGATGTCTCGGAGGTGTTCCGCGAATCGGTCGGCCAGGCGGCGCCCCGTTTGTTCAATGTATAGACAATGGCAGAGAGAGCAAGAGATGCAATAGATGATGTTGGTAGAAGTGCAGGTGAAGGAGTCGGTGATGCGATAGGGTCGATGATGGGTGCCGGTGAGGAGGGTGGTGTTGGAGAGGTAAGGGCAAATGCGGCAGCGTGGGCGGGAGCAAGGGAACGAGCCAGGCTGGGAGGTTGGGGAAGAAGCTGTGGACCAAGAGGTTTCGTAGGTTATGGGCTCGTTTGAAGGAGGGGAGGGGTCGGTTAGGGAAGATGTGAGAGGTGGTGGGGTCGGACTGTAGGCGCCGGAAAGCTCGGAGAAAGGTGCGTTGGGGGGGGGGGGGTAGGGGGGGGGATGGTAAGTGAGGGGAAAAGGTAGGTGTCAGAGATAGTGCAGGAGAAGTGGAGGGTAGGTTGGAAGGATTGGACAAAAGAGAGGAAGGAGTCAAGATGTTCGCGGGAGCGTGAGGTGGCACCGATACAGTCGTCAATATAACGGCCTTATAGTTCGGGAGAAGGACCAGTGAAACTTGAGAATATTTGTGCCTCAACATAGCCAACAAACAGGTTCGCATAGTTTGGGCCCATTCTCGTTCCCATGGCCACTCCCGAGAATGCTGGTAGAAATCACCCGCGAACGAGAAGCAGTTAAGTGAGAGGACAAGTTCGGCCAGACGAATGAGTGTGGAGGTGTCGGGTTGTGGGTTGGGTCGGAGGTCGAGGAAATAATTAATTGCACGCAGCCCCTCGTCGTGAGGGATCACAGTGTAGAGGCTTTGGATGTCGAGGGTGAAAAGAAGCTTAGAAGGGCCAGGAGGGAAGGAGAAAGAGTTGAATAAACGAAGCGCGTGGTTGGTGTCATGGATGTGAGAAGGGAGAGAAGCCACTATGGGGGCAAGGACACAGTCCAGGTATTTGGAGATAAACTCGGTGGATCTGTTACAGGCGGAGACGATGGGGCGGCCAGGGTTGTTTGGTTTATGGATTTTGGGGAGGAAGTAAATGGTGGGGTGCGAACAATAAGGTTGGAGGCAGTGGTGGGGAGACGGGAGGAGAGGATGAGGTCATGGATAGTGGAGGACGCAGTCTGTTGGTAGCTGGGCGTGGGGTGAGAGGGTAGAGGGCGGTAGAATGAGGTGTCTCGAAGTTGGCGGAGATCTTCGGCCTTGTAGAGGTCAGCGCGCCATATCACCACGACTCCACCCTTATCGGCCGGTTTTATAATGATGTCAGTGCGGCGTCGGAGGGATCGAAGGGCCGAGAGTTCGGCTGGGGAGATGTTGAGTTGAGAGGGACGCCTGGAAAAGTTAAACCGATCCACAGCGCGCTGGCAGGCGCCCGCAAAAAGATCAACTGCTTACAACTGGCCAGAAGCAAGCGTCCACTGGGATAGTTGGCGGCCCAGGTCAGTGAAGCAGTCCTCGTTAGGTGCGGGGGGGGGGCGCGGAAAAGCGTACCGAACCTAACGCGGCGCACAAAGCTGTGGATATCAGCACGAGTCTGAAATTCCTTGCAGGATGGAGTGAGGGGAATGAAGCGCAGACCCCTATTGGGGATGGAGTGCTCCGCCTCAGAGAGGGGAAGATCTGGGGGATTGATGGGTTTCTTTCAGTTTCCGTCTACCAAATCCACTAACAAGGCTATAGTAGAAGACACTTGCACAAGGTGCCACACAGCGAGACTGAACCCGACACCATTTGGTTGGTAAGCAAGCTAGTTACCATACAGCCACTCCTACGCCTATATATATATATATATATATATATATATATATATATATATATATATATATATATATATATATATATATATATATATATATATATATATATATATATATATATACATATATATATATATATATACATATATATATATATATATATATATATATATATATATATATATATATATATATATATATATATATATATACATATATATATATATATATATACATATATATATATATATATATATATATATATATATAAGAATTTAAGGAATGGAGAAAACGCATGTTATAATTGCATACTTTATTCCTACATATGTTTCAAAGGATTACAACCTGTGTGATCCATAGGGATCTTTGATATTAAAATTGTAACCTTCTCATCAGGGAAAGCATGGGAATCATCTTAAACGTAAGACATTATGACCGATTATGAAAACAATAGATGGATAAGGTTATGACTTGATTCATTTGAAAAAGACCGTTAGAGAATTGGACGCTGCCGGATAGTGGGTTGGACAACACATACCTATAAATGTGTGAGAACGTACATGCATACATAAATACATATACACAAACACACACATACAAGCATACTGATACACACACACACACATATATATATGTATATACATATACATATGTGCACTTGTATATACATATATATATATATATATATATATACACACATATATATATACACTCATACGTCCACATTTATACATATGCACATACGTACCCACGCATATACAAATATACACATGTGTGCATGTCCCCATATACACATATGTATCCATTTATATATACACACATGTATAAATAGAAATAGACTAATACACATACACATAGCTATACATCCACGCCTATTACCTAATCAAATAAACAGATTCGCATATACATATACATACATGTATACATACGTAAACAGACGCATGCACATACATACATACATACAAATACATATACATATACATATATATATATATATATATATATATATATATATATATATATATATATATATATATATATATATATATATATATAAAAGAAAAATAACTCAAGTGTTTTCATATATACATACATACACATACCCATATACATACATCCACATATCCATATATATGTGTGCATGTATACATATATATATATATATATATATATATGTACACACACACACATACACATACACATATATACACATACACACATATACACATACATATACATACACAAACACACATACACGCGTACATACATATATACATACACACACATACATATAGAAATATGTACTTACATACAGAACCTAATAACGCATACATATGGGTTTATACAAATACATACACAATTATATATGCTTACATATACGTAGATTTGTACACATATACACACATATATATATACATATATATACATATATATACATATATACATATATATATATAAATATATATACATACATATACATACACATACACACATACATATACATAACACATACACATATACATATATATATATATATATATATATATATATATATATATACACATACATACACAGGCACACACACATATATATATATATATATATACACATACATACACATATGGACATACACACTCACATAAACTTGTATACACAATCATATACACACATTTATATTTACACATACACAAACATCTAAATGTTTACTTATATTTTTTTTAAATAAAAAATGCATCTACACAAATATGCTCCCATACTTATTCACAAGTACACTCATATTTGAATATATAAACAAACCTATGTTTTAATAAATACATTTTTACACAAAAATAAATAAAGCACTTTGGTTTGCTCACAAGAAGGCGGGTATGCCTAGAGACGAGTTTAAAGTCATTAAAGCAGCTAGAAATTCCATAATTAAGTTTAATAAAAGAAACTATGGATACGTAAGGACACACCAGAAGGATTCGACGTCCCGATGGGAAGTTCCGATTCAGCTCAAATAGCTGACTTAATATGCACATACATTCTATACGAATTAGAAGACCAATTCCCAAATGTTAAGGGTGGTCTATACAGAGACGATTGGCTATTATACTTAGAGAACACCACAAATCAAAAAATACAAAAAGTTAAAAATAAATTAGCTAGGTTTTTTAGCAGAATGGGCTTTCATATAGTATTTGAAGATGAAACATCTATAGCTAACTTCTTGGACGTCACTTTAGATCTACACACTAAAACATTCTTCCCGTATCACAAACCCTCCACTAACCTAAAATATATCAGTAAATCCAGCAATCATCCAAATTCAGTAACGAGAAATTTGGTCAAAAATATTTCTCTTAGACTATCCAATCTTTCTACGAATGAATGCATCTTCAATAAGGAGGCTGAATTTTACAATTTAGCTTTATCAAAAGCAGGTTACAGAGAAAATGTTAATTATATAGATTCTAATTATGAAACCGATATGAGTAATATTAATATTAACAATAATATTTTTAATAGCAATAATTATAATGATAAAGCTTTTAATTTAAATAATAACAATAAATACGAAGATACCCACAACCATAAATTACCTAACGATAGCAACAAGATTAACATCCTTTCACGAAATAAGGGAAATAAAAGTCAAATAAAACCTTGTCTCAATGATAATAATAAACTAAGAATATTTATAAACAATACCGGAAAACATTCTAAACCAGAACCTAATGGGTAGTTCTTCCTTACAGTAAAAATGTAAAATCAAACTTGGTATCCCAGTTCCAAAACGCTATAAATAAGAACTTTCCTAAACACTCTCATTACTCCCAAGTCATAAATACACACAAGGTTAGATTCGGTTTCTCTAACATGAAGAACATTTCACAGATAATATCTGCACACAATATGAGGCTTTTGCATCCACTAGAGAGTTCAAACAGTAATATCATTGAACCAAACATTATTAACCCTTACCAAAATAACAATAATAACACTAATAATAATAATAATATAGGGAACAATATTAATAACACGACACATAATAGTAATAGTCATAACAACAAAATCATTATTTCAGAAGTCAATTCCAAAAGAATGAGTTTTTTAAGTGAAAATGTGAGACTCAGAAACACTATCTACCAATGTCAAGTTAGTACTCCCAAAAATACTCACTTTTACGT
>NC_142946.1:29388665-29489695 GCF_046866305.1 Octopus bimaculoides
TTATACTTGCTAGGCCGTCTTATGCTTGAGGTGGAATTGGATATTCTATTATTAGTTGCAGTATCATTATTTAACGCGGAAGTACTATAAGGTGTGCCACTATCCTGCGTTGGGTCTAGGTTTAGTGATTCATCTATTGTACTGTGATTTGATATTTGGGTATGGTTATAGGGCCTAATAGTTTTGTTGTCATTATAATTATTACTATTACTAGCATTATCAACAATGTTATAATTCTCAGGATTATTAGTTTGTATACTATCAACAGTAGCTCTTGGATTATCGGGGTTAGATTGATAATTATTAATTATTCTTAATCTCGCTTTTTTTATTTTGGTTTTATTATGTTTAGATATAAGGCATTTCATATTAGGGAGGGTTGAATATGAGATTCTAATAGTTTTAGTGGAAAGAATACTGTTACATTTATGAGTGGGTGGAAAGTTATTGGATATAATTGAAAATATTTTCTTGCATAATCTACCTGTAACCGCTACATTGTATGGTATGGTATACCATATGTAGTTGCGTAATTTATTGTTACTATGTTTAGTAATTCTTCTATTGCTATTATTATTTCTATCGTTAGGGTTTTCTCTAACTGAACTATTATCTGTACGATTTTTTTCTTTATGCTTTTTGATCTTAGGCCTATTTGTATTAGTACTGGTTGTATCTGTGCTTTCATTTTTGTTTTTATTCGACTTATTTTCCATACCTCCATTTAGGGAATTAACCCTAGATTTACTAATTTGATTATATGATGGGTTTATACTCATGGTTGATGT
Organism: Octopus bimaculoides; assembly: GCF_046866305.1. Taxonomy (NCBI): domain Eukaryota; kingdom Metazoa; phylum Mollusca; class Cephalopoda; order Octopoda; family Octopodidae; genus Octopus; species Octopus bimaculoides. The sequence continues at coordinate 29,389,454 of NC_142946.1, forward strand.
TTTAGGCGGTTTACAATTTAACTTTTTAACAAACGATATTTTCTGGGAGTACCCAGCGCTAGAGAGTACTTGATTGTAGTGATGAGCATGATCTTTAAAAATGTCTTCATTCGATGATAATTTAGTTAGTCTATCAGTGGACAGTGGTGTTAATTATAGATGGGGGTGACTGGATAGTGTGCTAATGTAACTAGTAGTTTCTTCTGGTATTCTGTAAGGGTAGTCCTTTATCTAAGTCTAGTGTAGCATCTAAAAAATTAACGATCTTGGGGTTAGTCATAAATTCAAGTTTTAGATTAAAAGATTAAAAAAAAGCCTAATCTTTTTCGTAATTCTTTCTAGGGTACTTTTGCTATTGGTGGGGTATATGAATAGTGCGTCGTCTCTGTATAGACCCTCCTGAAGGTCTGGTACCTCCGAGAATAGCCTCTTAAGTAGAAAGGCTCCGACTAAGTCAGTTACCTGAGCTGAGTCGCTCGAGCCCATAGCCACATTGAAGTTATCAGGGGTGTCCGACCTAGTCCAAAGTTTACCCTCGAATTCAATTATTGTTTTCCTAGCTAAGAGTATGATATCAATTTTTTCTCTATCTATAAGAGAGAGGTTACGTGCATAAATTAGGTACTTATTCAATAGGATAAGAGAGACGCTTGCATAGTAATTCGATATGTCGAATTGTATGAATGAAAAGTTTTTCTTACAGTTGATAGAGTTGAACCATTTTAGAACGTCCTCAGTATTAACTCATATGTTGAGTGAGATGTGAGGTTTAATTCGGGGAATTACTCCGTCTAGAATTGTCTTACTCAGTCTGCCTATATCTGACTTAGTTGGGCATATTAGCCTCACTTCTATGTTCTCTGGGAATCCTTTTTTATGGTCCTTAATGCTAATCCATGGTCCTTTCTAGTAGATCTAGCTTGGTCATAATTTCTTTAATTTTGCAGTTGGTTTGTATCACGTTACCTGTTGATGTATTTTTATATTTTCTATGGAGTTCGTTAATTATTAGTGATCTATAAGTATTATAGTCTAATCTATACCAGTTACCGGTTTTGTCGGCAGGTATGATTAGACTGTCTTCATTTTTTAATGAGTTTTAAAATTGTTTTAGTTTCTTCAAGTGGTTGTTACTAGTGGTTCTATGTTTTCTAAGTTTAATTCTTTCGATAAATTCGAGGATATCTTTTTCGAAGTTCTCTAATGCAAAATTCGGTGGCGAGTTTCTTCTGCTTTTGAATACTTTACTGTTTACGATATCTTCCTGGCTCCTGTTTGAGTTATGTTTATTTCTATTGTCAAAGTGATAAGCGACCCATCTAATTCTTCTAAGGAAATCTGTAGTCCTATGGATAAGAGCCGTCATGTAAGTATCATCTGTGTGCAGTGGTATGTCCTTGGGAGAGAAATTGGTGTGAATCCTTTGTATCATTATTCATTCATCAAGTATTAAAAGTTGTCGTGGGTTTGTAAAATCCAATTCAAAAGACAACGTGAATCACATAGGTATTGCAAATTTTAGAGGTAATACTTGATAATTGTAAGCACCTGTATAAACCAGATAGTGGCGGAGGTGATATATATATATATATATATACTTATATATATGTGATACTTATTCGGTAGCCATGATAAAACTCCGAGTTTCGGATGCCGGGGTGGGAGCCCACGCCAACATCTCTGCAGTTGTCCGGCCATTGAAAATTCCTGTGAAAAATAGAGTCAATTTTCATGGCTACCGAATAAGCGTCACATATTTTTACAGATAAATTCCTATACGTATATATATATATCATCATCATCCTCATCGTTTAACGCCTGCTTTCCATGCTGGCATGGGTTGGATGATTTGACTGGCGAACCAGATGGCTGTACCAGGCTCCAATCTGATCTGAAAGAGTTTCTACAGCTGGGTGCCTTTCCTAACACCTACCACTCCGAGAGTGTAGCGAGTGCTTTTACGTGCCACCGGCACAAGGGCCAGTCAGGCGGTACTAGCAATGCCCATGCTCAAAAGGTGTTTTTTACGTGCCAACTGCATAGGAGCTAGTCCAGCAGCACTGGCAATGACCTCACTTGAATGTCTTTTCACGTGCCACCGGCACAAGTACCAGTCAGCTACTCTGGTGACTATCACGCTCGGATGGTGCTCTTAGTGCTCCACTAGCAAGGATGTCAGTTATGGAATTTGGTTTCGATTTCGATTTCACTTGCCTCAACAGGTCTTTGCAAGCAGAGTTTAGTGCCCAATGAAGGAAAGGTATGCATAAGTGGGCTGGTTACACGCCTGGCAGAGTTATGGTCTCACTTGGCTTGCACGGTCTTCTCACGCACAGCATATTTCCAAGGGTCTCGGTCGTCTTTGCCTTGGTGAGGCCTAATGTTCGAAGGTCATGCTTCATCACCTCATCCTAGGTCTTTCTGGATCTATCTCTTCCACAGTTTCCCTCAACCGCTAAGGTGTGGCACGTTTTCACACAGCTATCCTCATCCATTCTCGCCACATGACCATGCCAGCGCAGTCATCTCTCTTGCACACCACATCTGATGTTTCGTAGGTCCAACTTTTCTCCCAAGGTATTTACACTCTGTCGAGTATGCACACTGACATTACATATTCAGCAGAGCATACTGGCTTCATTTCTTGTGAGCTTACGCATGTCCTCAGTAGTCATAGCCCATGTTTCACTGCCATGTAGCATGGCTGTTCGCATACAGTCTACATTTTACTCTGAGCGAGAGGGCCTTTGTCACCAGCAGAGGTAAGAGTTCTCTGAGCTTTGCCCAGGCTATTCTTATTCTAGCAGCTACACTTTCAGCGCACTCTCCCTCGCTACTCACTTGGTCACCTAGGTAACGGAAGCTATCAACTACTTCTAGTTTTTCTCCTTGGAATGCTGCACCTCTTATGTGTCCATAGCTTACACTGGGCATATCGTATAGAGTTTCTATCTTCGCCTTTTCTACAGATCGAGCAGGGCCATCTACCTGAAGGGATTTGTGATTTGTCTACCTTACTACTTATGAGGAGTTTGGTTTTAGCTAGGTTGACTCTACGGCCCTTCGATTCTAATCCTTGCTTCCACACCAGAAACTTCTCCTCTAGTTCTGATAGTGACTCAGCAATTAGAGCAAGGTCATCAGCATAGAGGACCTCCCTGGGGCATCCTGTCTTGAATTCCTCTGTTATTGCCTGGAGGACTATGATATATAGGAGGGGGATGAGGACTGAACTTTGGTAGACCCCTCCCTCTACCCGGAATTCTTCACTGTACTCGTTGCCAAGCCTCACCTTACTGGCAACGTCCCTGTACATGGCTTGCACAGCTCTCACTAACCATTCATCTATCCCTAGTTTCCTCATTGGTCAACAGATAAGGGATCGGGGACCCTGTCAAAGGCTTTCTCCATGTCAACGAAAGCCAGGTACAGAGGTTTTTCTTCGGCTAGGTATTTCTCCTGCAGCTGTCTTACCAGAAATATAGAATCAGTGGTGCTTTTCCCTGGCACGAACCCAATATATATATATATATATATATATATATATATATATATATATATATATATATATATATATATATATATATATATATATATATATATATGTATATATACATATATATACATATGTATATGTACCTTACCTATATATTTATATAATCACTTAATCATATCAAAGGGAAATGGAAAATAATAAAAATTTTCACTTCCAGTGGCCTAGCGTATAAAAGTTTAGTCCAAAGACTATGAATTACTCATAAGGTACAGTGTATATTTAAACACATAAGAGGAATCTACTCATGGGACTCCTTACGCTAGAAAGAACAGCTAGATCCTAGAACCACAAAATTAGGGATAAAATCCCGAAAGGAACGAAATGAAAAATAAAAATTTTACCATCTCTTTTCCTGGACCAATTGGTTTCTGACTTTAGTTTAGCAAATAAGATAATTTGCTAGGTGAAGTCGTTTTCAACTGGTACACCTAAGACTAAAATATATAAACCCGAGGCAATCAATTCTATGCTTCTCGTTTATACATCCTAATTTTACAGATCTACTGCGCAGGCACAGCTCCTCGCCGGCAATAAAAAAAAATACCAACTTATAAAATTCGAAAATTATCCAAAAACTTATAATACTTAATCATATCAAAGGTAAATGGATAGTTGGTCTCTCAGTTGGGTCAACATTTGGCAGTCTCTCCTCCTCCCATACATTCTCCACATTCAGCAGTCTTTCATAATGGCATCGCCAAGCCTCTTTCTTTGTAGAATCAGTAAACACAAGGGCACCATCATCCATGCAGGCACATTTCTCTCCTATGAAATCACAATTTTCTCTCACACACTTGTCTTGCAATCTAAAATACTTCAGTTCTTTGGTCCTCACGTCACTGAATATTTACAGACTTCTTTTCTACTTCTCCCTTGGCTATATATACCTGTCTCTTAGCTTCCCTTCTGGCTATCTGATACAGTTCCCTGCTATCCCCATACTTTCAGGCCTGTTTCTTTGCCCTAATGGCCCTGTCTACAGTAGTGCTCCACCACCACGTAACCCTAGATCTGGAAGGGACTTTGCACCAGCCACAGATTTGGACTGTGACACTCAGCAAGCTCTCTCGTAGGAATTCCCGGTTACCTTCTATATCAAAAGTCTGTAGCTCCTCCTCCCCCTCATCAAATTTCTCAATGAGGATGTCCCTAAATCTCTGACCATGTGAAGGGTTCTTAAGCAGCCAAATCCTTCTTTTCCAGATTGGTCTGCTTCTTAGCATCCTTCTGGCCTCAAGTCTAAAGTCACTAATGACTAGTCTATACTGGGGATACCTTCTTCACCAGGGAGGATCTTTGTATTTAAGAGCAACCATGCATCCCACTGTGTGATGAGAATGTAATCAATCTGGCTAACAGAGTCACTTTATTGATAGATTATCAGGTGGCTGGCTGGCTGGCTTCATGGAGCTGGTGTTGCAGATCAATAGTTCATTTGTATCAAATAACTTGCTTCAGCAAGTTATTCAGCAATAACTATATATATATATATATATATATATATATATATATATATATATATATATATATATATATATATATATATATATATATATATATATATATATATATAATATAAATAATATATAAATATATGCATATATCCATACATATATGTACATACCTACATCTATATGTATACATACATGCATATATGGGTACGGGACATCAAAAAAATGTTAAACACAATGAGAAACGAAAACATAAAAACGGAAACAGAAAACGAACTTTTTTCGAACAACGAGAAAAACAAACGGAGAAACGAGACATGCAACATATATATATATATATATATATATATATATATATATATATATATATATATATATATATATATATATATATATATATATATATATATATATATATATATATATATATACCTACATATATACATATATGCATATATATATATATATATATATATATATATACATATGCATACATATATATATATATATATATATATATATATATATATATATATATATATATATATATATATATATATATATATATATATATATATATATCAATTTAAATAAGAGCTATAACGCGATCCATTATAAAAACTTTTTAATGACCTATGAACATTTCGATGCAATATCCCAACTCACTCCTGTATGTTATAAATATGGAATATTATATCTCCTCAGGGTCAGATTTAATTAATTCATAGCAGACAGTAAAAAACAGATAACATTAATAGTTGTCCTTAAATTACATGTGTATAAATAGGTTGAAATTACATGAAACATATTGACACTGCATACAATATCGGTTAAGAAAACCGTTACATAGTAAGTAAGTAAGTAGGTAGTGTTGTTAAATTAGGATATTAACCTAGGATGTTAAGTAGCTAACGAGTAAAGGACGCTGTAAATTTCAATAAAAACCGTTGGACTTTTGAAAGTAAATAAAACGGAAAAAATAAACTGTTATATATTATAATTAAAAAAATATATTTATAAGTTAATGGTCAAAGAGAGGTAAATCTAGTAAATAATATTTGTGTAAAATATAATCTACTCAAATGTACATAATCATATCAAATAATTATATTTCATTTTAAGTTTAGAACAGTAATGAGACTTATTTTAAGGTTATGTAAACAAGATAAATTAGAAAATATAAATTATGAATAATGAATAATAATAAGTAAAATAAATTAGGTTACATTCAGATTGCAGCTATCAAAGTTTAAGAAAAATTATATTAAATTAACTTAGTAATGAGGTTCAAATACAATATTAAAAATAATATCAAAAGAAGGAACGGATTTAATCGATAAAGTAAAAAGTAAACAAATATTACAATATAATCATTACTATCTCACAAAATTAAGTAACTATTATGATGTAAAGTAGGTAGCTGAAAACGACACCATTATATCAAATAATTCATTAGATAGTTGAGAACAAAAACCCAACTCACTTAAAAAAATTTTTCTGTAATATATTATAATAAAAATAAAATGAAAGTTAACATAAATTTTTTTTTCCATGGTCAAAGAGAGGTAAATCTGGCAAAATAATATATATTTTTAGAATCTAAATAAATCAGTCAATGTTATTAATCCTATCAAATTGTTATATTGATTTTTAAAAATTTAAATATTTTTGAGACCAATAAAGGATATGTAATCAAGATAAATAAGAGATTATAAATTATAAATTACAAAGTAAAACTAAATTAGGTTACACTCAAATAGCAACCATCGAAATCTTAAATATACATTAACTTAGTAATAAGATTAAATAAATGAATGGATTAAAACGATAAAGCAAGCAGTCAAACAAAATTTCGATATCATCTATACAAAGAATTATAAGGGAAACTTCAATAAAATAGGAACCAAACTTACCATTGTACAAATATGAAAAGGTTATATTAAATTAAAGCTGAACAAATTTAATATAATATCCCGGTATGTAGTTAAAGCTAAACCAAGTTAAAATCATATCAAAGTATGTAGTTAACTAACCTCTCCAAATTAGATTAATAAAATAGATTTTACTAAAATAGATTAGTAAAATAAAAACGTATGTTTATTCATATGTAGACATCTAAAAGCTCTATATGTGATTTTGTTAACTAGGTCACCCTTAGAAAAAAGTATGAAATACAATTCCAAATTACAGAGGGAACAAAAATCTTTGCCCTTGTCATAAGGAAACTACTTTCCTATAATTGACCATTCTAAAGAATACTCCTTATTTTGGTCTTTAAGTTGCCAAATTAAACTACTAAGCGCCATGCTATTTTGTTTCTTTCTATCTCTAAAGGATGAATAATGATTCGATATTCTTTTCGAGATTTCAAGCGAAGACGAACCAATATAAATCCAAATTCCATTTTTGGTTAAAACATTACACTTCTATAAAGTATTTTTAGTTTTTGCATTTCCACTTAGGAATTTAATTCTATTAGGATTAAGTTCAGATATTACTATTTTGTTGTTATTATTAATATTGGTACTATTATTATTGTTTACTTTTAGATTATCTATAACTGTATCACCTGGAAAATTCAGATTATTACCTATATTTATATTACTAGACTCTTCAATAAAATTAGAGCTTAATAGTTTTAAGTTATGGGGGGGGGCGATAAGTTGTGTTAAATTCTTGGTATTGGAAAAGCCAAACCTTACCTTATGTGCGTTTATGATTGGCTAAAATAACAAGAGAGTTGTTGCCTTGGTTGGCCATGAAAGGTTTCTCTCTCCAATTGAAAGGAAGATTGTATGATGCATGTATACAGACAACAATTTTACTTGGTAGTGAAACATGGCACAAACACACACACACACACACACACACACACATATATATATTATAGATAGATAGATAGATACATACATACATACATACATACATACATACATATAGATATATTATATATATATATATATATATATATATATATATATGTATACTTACATGTATATATATGTATATATAAACATACACCCACACACATATATACATATGTATATATATATATATATATATATATATATATATATATATATATATATATATATATATATATATATATATATATATATATATACTTTTTTTCATAATTTATTTTCGTATCTTTTAAAATATCTTGGTTCACCCTTTATTTTGAAATTACCCGGAAAAAAAAGTCTTTTTGCTTCCTAGACCAGTACTATTTCACTCTCTTACTTATGGATTTCATAGTCCTATGAGGGAATATTATATGTTTTTAATATTTTAGGCTTCTAGACTTATTTTCTAGGCCATGTTTTCTGGATGCTTTTGTCTTACTCTGATGGAAGTTCTGTGCCCTGGTCCGAAAGTCCTATGAAGATGAAGAATTTTATTTCAGCAATTATTTATAGACATTGATTGGCATTTGATGCGGAAACAGCTGTAAGATTTGTTATGTCACATAAATGTTATGTCATGTTTTGTATTAAATAATAAGCTATAAATGTGGTCCAATTGATGTGTTTGTTGATCTGAGGTTTTCTCCATTTTCTGATTATATATATATATATATATATATATATATTTGTTTTGCAAGATTTTTTATGTGAAATCGTGTGTTGAAACAGATGTTGTTGTACTTGGGGATGGTCATATTGCCAGTTTAGCCAATAAAAACACACGCACTGTATATTTGGTGTTAATTTTTTTTTTTTTTTTTTTTTTTTTTTCAGCTTTATATTACATTAATCTTAATCTTAATCTTATTTCGGCCAGAGTTCTTTCGTCACACTTCTGTGACCTCATCAGTGGTCCTTTGTTTCCTTCTTTCTTATGTGTGTCTCACCTTGCTAACTATCAGCCATTTTGTCTGATAGTTAGCAAGGTGAGACACACATAAGAAAGAAGGAAACAAAGGACCACTGATGAGGTCACAGAAGTGTGACGAAAGAACTCTGGCCGAAATAAGATTAAGATTAAGATTAATGTAATATAAAGCTGAAAAAAAAAAAAAAAAAATTAACACCAAATATACAGTGCGTGTGTTTTTATTGGCTAAACTGGCAATATGACCATCCCCAAGTACAACAACATATATATATATATATATATATATATGCACGCACGCACACACATATATACATATATGTTGTGTGTGTGTATGTCTGTATGTTCTCATCTGTATTAATCATTAACAATTTTCTTCTGAGGTAGGAGCTAGTTTCAAACAAAGATACAAAGTTCCATTATTGGAATGTAGGTAACAAAAAGAATATTACATTTTAAACTTGAGAAAAATCTTGCATGTTTTACTGTTCCACTAACAGATTGTATTTGTAATATGCAAGTTAGTTGATTTCTTTTCCTGAAAATCCTGGATTCTCCAGATTGTCACACACAAAACCAAGTGCACCAATTTATAAATTTATAAATTGCATTTGGAAGTTGGGGGTTTCAAAGCAGTTGTCCATATGTATGTATGTATGTATGTATGTATGTATGTATGTATGTATGTATGTATGTACATATGAATAGCATTATTCAGTTTTATTTCAAGATTTCTTGCCAATAGAGAAAAGGCCGGTTTCTAACCTAGATCCAAGGCCTACATTGGAATTTCAACATCAACAACAGGATATTTTTATATATATGTACGTATACGTGCAGATTTGTATGCTTTGTTTTATGTATGTCTTCTCATGTATATAGTTACATATCTTGACATGCTCATTCATATATACTTAAATGATAGACTTCTAGAAAGTTTTACAGATTTTTGCAGTTCCAGTGATGGATTGGATTTGTAGTCTTCCAATCAGCTTTTTCCCTTCTGGTTTTGAGGAACCCAATTGCTCAAGATTGGTATTTAGGCAGCGTGTTACATATCCTAGTGCACCAATAATTATAAGTATAAACCTGAACTTGTAATCTGGATAGAGTAACTGCAGATTTCTCAATAGTTCAGTGTAGGTATTCTTTTTCACTGATCTTCAGCTTTATGTTCACATCCACTGTGCAGCTGATTTCCACAACTGTACAGTTTCTCTTCTCTATCACAAATCCTTATATCAGGTCTATTGTGTTTACAGTTTATTGAGGTCCTCATTGTGACATTCCACCAGTACTCCTTATTATGAATGGTTATGGTTTCCACCATACCATGGGTTCTTATTTCTTTATCCTCAGGGTTATCTTTTTGACGGATCTTGTTACACAATGTCCTAGCTACAACATTATGTATCAGTAAATAATACCATGATGTGGGTGATATCTTCAGTATTAACTCCACAAAGTCTGCATTGATTGCCACAATTTGCTACTTTTCCAGCATCTCTGTCCCTCTTGTGCATCAGGTATTTGGCTGATATTTCCTGTTCCTGGATTGCAAATGCATATCCTTCAAAGTGTGAAATAGTAATCTGGTTGTTGGTCCATGATAGACTGCTTTGTCTACTATCATCTCAGAGCTTTCTACTAAGATATCTATGCATGGTCTTTTGCTCATATACACTCATCCTTTCATCTGATGATATGTTGCAGTAGAGTCATGCAACTTCTTTGCTCAAAGAAATAACATGACGTTATCAGCCTCATGTATGCAAACTAGGTCAAAGGATGTGCTTTGACACTTGGTGGTTAAAAGATTTTGCCAAAGGGATATGATACTACATTGGAAGGCAGTTTGGATCGATGCTAAGCCTTTACCGCCTTGTTTTCATTTTAGGTAGAGGTGGTCTACATCACTGTTGATGTGGAAATCATGTGTGCTTGTTAGTATCTTCTGGGTTTTCACATCAAGCGTCCAGTCAAGCAGCCCAAATGTTGATATGAGTACTAGCACTGCAAATACATTGTGGACCACAGTTTTATTGAATGCAGAGAGTTCAGAGGTTGAAACTTTCTTTATTCAGCAATAATATTCTTTAGTGACATGTGTTTTGTTACTGGTGCTAAATTAAGATATATTTTCATCCACCCCTAGATACCTGTAATATTCCTCATCAGATATAGGGAAAATAGTTAAGTCATTGATGGAGATGCTGCTCGTTTGGTTCACAGTTTTCCTTCTTTTCACAATCATATAGCAATTATCCTGAACAAACTCCATCCTTTCAGAATGTTGTAACTAGATCAAGGCTCTTTTTCATCTCGTGCATATTCTTTGCATATAGTTTCAAGTCATCCACAAAGAAACAGTAATTTTGGTATTTCTGTTTCCTTATGAACCAGTGAGATAACCTTCAGACTTCCTTAACATGAATGATAAGGGGTTTACAGAAATTATAAACAACATCACAGAGAATATGCCTCTCCTTGGAATATGCCTCTGCAATACTGTATTCTATCATTGATAATACAGTCACTCTCTGTGATTAATTTCAAGCTGGTGGCCCATGATGTAGTCAGGTCAGCTATGGCTTTGACTATTCTCACTGGAACTTTAGCAAGTTGAAGGCCTCTTAGCATCTATGAGTGGGGGACAGAGTCAAAGGCATTCTTGTAGTCTAACCACATTGAAACTAGGTTCCTTCTATGCTCTTTCACCTCTGACATTCCAGTTTTGTTTATTAACAATTGCTCAGTACATCCCCAGATTCCCTTCTTCCTAGCTCCTTGTTCTGCTATGATGATGTTATTGCTTTCATAATGGTCTTGGAGGAAGAGGTTTAAACATGCTGTATATATCGTATACATTAAGCTCTGGCATGCAATTGGCATACATATATATGTGTGTATGTATGTATGTCATTATTCAGTTTATTTCAAGATTTCTTGCCAATAGAGAACGAACCGGTTTCTAACCTAGATTCAAGGTTCCTTCATTGGAATTTCAACATCAACAACAGGGTATATATGTATGTGTGTATGTATGTTTTATATATGTATTATCATGCATATAGTTACATATCTAGACATGCTCATATATATTTAAATGATAAACTTCTGGAAAGTTTTACAGATTTTTGCAGTTCCATTGACAGATTGGATCTATAGCCTTCGAATTAGCTTTCTCCTGGATAGAGTAACTTTAGATTTCTCAATATTGCAGCATAGGTGTTCTCTTTTGCACTGATCTTCAACTTTATGTTAACATCCGTTGGGCAGCTAATTTCTACAATTGTGCACAGTTTCTCTTCTCTATCCCAAATCATTATATCAGGTCTGTTGTGCTTACATTTTATTCAGGTCTTCACTGGTACATTCTACCAGTATTCTTTTTCATTATGAGTGACTATAGCTTCTACCATATTGTGGGTTTTGGGTTTTTATTTCTTTGTCCTCGGAATTATCCTTCTGACAGATTTCATTATAGAGTGTCCTAGCTACAACATCATGTCTCATCAGTAGATAATACTGTGAAAACATTTTCAGACAACTGCTTATGATGTGGGTGATATCTTCAGTGTGAATTCCACAAAGTCTGCATCGATTGTCACATTTTACAGCTTTTCCTGCATCTCTATCCCTTTTGTGCATCAGGTACTTGGTTGATATTTCCTGTTCCTGGATTTCAAACACATACACTTCAATGTGAGAAGTAATAATCAGGTTATTCGTCCATGATAAACTGCTTTGATGATCGATGTTATTATCTACTATCTACTATCTACTCACATATCCATGCTCAGTCTTCTGTTCATATAGGCTCATCCTTTCATCTGATTATATGTTGAGGTAGAGTCATGTGACTTCTTTGGGCATGTATTCTAGGTTATCAGACAAAGAGTGTTGCTCAAGGAGCTGCCTTTCAAGTCTTATGATGTTATCTGCTTCATGTATGCAGACTTGGTGAAGGCATGCACTTCGATGCTTGGTGGTTAAAAGATGTTGCTGAAGGGATATGATGCGACATTCAAAGGCATTTTGGATTGATGTTAAGCCTCTACCGCCTTGTTTATGTTTTAAGTAGAATCGGTCTACATCACTGTTTGTGTGGAAATTATGTGTGCTTGTTAGTATTTTTCGGGTTTTCACATCAATGGCTCAGATCTCATCAAGCGTCCAATCAAACAACCCAAATGTTGATATGAGTACTGGCACTGCAAACACATTGTGGGCCACTGTTTTATTGAATGCAGAGAATTCTGAGGTCCAAATTTTCTTTATTCAGCTGTAATATTCTTTAGTGACACGTGTTTTGTTACAGGTGCCACTGTAAGATATATTTTCATCCACCCCTAGACACTTGTAACATTCCTCGCCAGATACAGGGGAAGCAGTCAAATCATTGATAGAGATGTTACTAGTGTGGTTTATAGTTTTCCCCCTTTTCACAACCATATAACATTTATCCTGACCAAACTCCAACTCTACATCCTTTGAGCATGTTGTAACTAGGTAAAGGCTCTTTTTCCTCTCATGCATATTCTTGCATAACATTTTAAGTCATCCACAAAGAAACAGTGTGTAATTTTGGTATTTATGTTTCCTTGTGGACTTCCTTAACATGAATGATAAGGGGTTTACAGAAAGTATAAACAACATCACAGAGAGGCTGTCTCCTTGGAATATGCCTTTGCGATATTGTATTCTCTCGGTGATAATACAGTCACTCTTTCTGGTTTAATTTCAAGATGGTGGCCCACGATGAAGTCAAGTCAACTATGGCTTTGACTATTCTCACTGGAACTTTAGCAAGTTGAAGGTCTTCTAGCATCTATGAGTGGGGGACAGAGTTAAAGGCATTCTTGTAGTCTAGCCACATTGAAACTAAGTTCCTCCTATGCTCTCGCACCTCTGACATTCCACTTTTGTTTATTAACAATTGCTCAGCACATTCACAGACTCCCTTCTTCCCAGCTGCTTGTTCTGCTGTGATAATGTTATTGGTTTCACAAAGGAGGTCTTGGGGGAAGAGGTTTAAACATGCTGTATATATCGTATACATTAAGTTCTGGCATGCAATTGACCGGTAGATTTTTGCCATGTGGGTGGTTCTGCATTTGGGGATCAATTTTGTCTCTGCCAGAGCTAGCCAGTGTGGTATGCTACTGTTCCAAATGAAGGTTTGCTGATACAGATTGATAAGGTATGGTCTGTAGAATGTAAGCTTCTTGTACCAATATCCAACAATCAAATCTCTTCCAGGTGCTTTTCCATCCTGGAGTTTCTGGATCACAGTTGCAAGAGTTTTACCATCAATGTTGTATGTCGTGGATGTAACGCAGGAGCAATAACTTTTTCAGATTTATTCCAGCCACAGAGCATCTTGGTTAAATTCCTTCTCTTCACTCCAAATTTCCCTCCAGAAGGAGTCTATTTCTTCTCGTGAAGGAGCTTCCGTGATATTTATTGCTCCCCCTCTTATGCCTCTGTATACTGCTGCCTGGTTGCTGTTAAATTTTTTGTTTATTGTTCTTCTCTCAGTTATTCTCTTCTGATGTTGGAGTTTTTCACTGGCAGACAGCTTTTAGCTTCTGCTTTAGGGTAAAAAGTTTACGAGTGTCCCCTTTTTTCTGTCTCCAAACATCATTTCTATCTCCTTCTTTACTTTCTTGTGGTGGGACGTATAGTGATTTGCTTGTTTGCATGCAATAAGCATCATTACATGACTAATGGTAAACCAGTTATCTTTTTTTCTGTCTTCAAAACCCATGATGGTACTTTCTTTGTTATTTCGGTTTTGTTTACTTTTTGAATATCACTCATGTACTGTATGTATGTATGTATGTATGTATGTATGTATGTATGTATGTATGTATGTATGTATGTATGTATGTATTCTCATGTATATAGTTACATATCTAGACATGCTCATATATATTTAAATGATAAAGTTGTGGAAAGTTTTACAGATTTTTACAGTTCCAGTGATGGATTGGATCTGTAGTCTTCAAATTAGCTATCTCCTTTCTGGTTTTGAGAAGCCTAATTTCTCAAGATTAGTATTTAGGCACTGTGTTACATATATGAATGTATGCATGTATGTATGTATGTATGTATGTATGTATGTATGTACGTATGTGTATAGAGGAATAAAAAGAAGGATTAAAGAAGTCTAGGTGAATATCCCAGTTAGGTGATAAGCAGAAGGCCCATTGAAGAACATAGTTCATTTAGATTAAATATAACCATATAAGTTAACTGTAAATGAATAATAGGGCTTCATTCTTTGTCTGATTGATATAACATGTGTGTGTGTCTGTCTGTGTATTTGTGTGTGTGTGTGTGTGTGTGTGTGTGTGTATGTATGTGTGTATGTGTTTGTGTGTGTGTGTGTGTGTGTGTGTGTGTGTGTTTGTGCGTGTGTGCGCGCGTGCGCGCGTAAAAGTGTAGTATAAAATATAAATTCAAAGCTATCTGAATTTATATGTGGCTATCACAGTAAATTCTCCATTCATGTTACATGAGTTAAATCATAGCTATAAGCATGATGTTCCAGTGATCTAATGAGTTAGATTTCTTTAGATGCCTTAATTTGGGAATATACAGTTGTATTGTATGCATGTAGAATTTTCCATACTGAAATTAATATTACATAAAGCGGATTATGAAATGGATGCATCATATGGAAGTGATATGAAAAAATAAATCTATCTTCACCTCACACACCTTCTGATTTTATACACACACATATGCACAGGCATGGCTGTGTAGTAAGAAGCTTGCTTCTCAAACACATGGTTCCAAGTTCAGTCCCCTGCTTGATCTGTAGAAAAGGCGTAGGTAGAAACTCTATAAGATGTACCCAGTGTAAGCTATGGACACATTAGAGGTGCAGCAATATCAAAGGAAGGATAACTAGGAAGATAGTTTTTGCATGTGTCAGATGCTCAGGAGCAATAAACACTGAAAATGTGCAGAGAACAACTTCTGCCACATTCCAGGAAGAAAAACTAGAAGTAGTTGATAGCTTCCGTTACCTAGGTGACCAAGTCAGTAGCGGAGGAGGGTGCACTGAAAGTGTAGCTGCTAGAATAAGAATAGCCTGGGCAAAGTTCAGAGAGCTCTTAACTCTGCTGGTGGCAAAGGGTCTCTCGCTCAGAGTAAAAGGCAGACTGTATGACGCATGTGTACGAACAGCCATGTCTCATGGCCGTGAAACATGGGCCGTGACTGCTGGGGACACGCATAAGCTTGAAAAGAATGAAGCCAGTATGCTCCGATGGATGTGTAACGCAGTGTGCACATTCGACAGAATGTAACTACCTTGAGAGAAAAGAAGCATCAGTTGTGGTGTGCAAGAGAGACGATTGCGCTGGTATGGTCATGTGGCGAGAAGGACGAGGATAGCTGTGTGAAAAAGTGCCACATCCTAGCAGTTGGGGATACCTGTGGAAGTGGTAGACGCAGGAAGACATGGGATGAGGTGGTGAAACACGTCCTTCGGACATTATACCTCATTGAGGCAATGAATAGAGACCGAGACCTTTGGAAATATGCTGTGCATGAAAAGAACCGGCAGGCAAAGTGAGACCATAACCCGTGGCCTTTACTAGTGGTGTAGCCAGTCCGCTTATGCGTACCTTTCCTTCTTTGGACACAAAACCTTGCTTGCAAAGACCTGTTGAGGCAAGTGAAATCGAAATCGATGACTATCACCCATGCCAGTGGAGCGCTAACAGCATTATCCGAGCGGGATCACTGCCAGAGCAGCTGTCTGGCTTTCGTGCCGGTGGCACGTAAAAAGCACCATTTGAGTGTGATCGTTACCAGCGTGGCCTTACTGGCACTTGTGCCGGTGGAACGGGCATAAAACATTCGAGTGAGGTCGTTGCCAGTGCCGCTGGATTGACTCCTGTGCAGATGGCACGTAAAAAACACCATTTAAGCGTGGCTGTTGCCAGTACCACCGGACTGGCCCTCGTGCTGGTGGCACGTAAAAGCACCCACTACACACTCGGAGAGGTTTGCGTTAGGAAGGGCATCCAGCTATAGAAACTCTGCCAGATCAGACTGGAGCCTGGTGCAGCCATCTGGTTCGCCAATCAAATTATATCATGATATATCATCCTCCCCATCATCATCATCGTTTAACGTCCGCTTTCCATGCTAGCATGGGTTGGACAATTTGACTGGCGAACCAGATGGCTGCACCAGGCTCCAGTCTGATCTGGCAGAGTTTGATATATATATGAGGATGATATATATAGGTATATATATATATATGTGTTCGTTCCGTTGTCTGTAGTTTATTGTTCTAACGTCCTGTACCCTGATATGCATATATATACACATGTAGATGTAAGTATGTACATATATGTGTGTATACATGTATATATATTCCTTGTATTATATATATATATATATATATATACAATCTCTTCTTAGTGGTCAGACCATCGGTGGTCTTCTAGCATAATGGATGTCCACTTAGTGTTCATCTCTCTTATATGTATGTAATATAATTTTTCTGAATCTTCAGATTTTTCAATATGCTAGGCCACTGGTTTTAAATTGATATTAATTAAATTAATACTCAATTTTTCACCCTTATTATATATATATATATATATATATATAGCAATACCATGTCATGGTATGTCATAAGTGTCTGTATATTGTCTTTTTTGTCATTTTGATTATAAAATAAACAGATTAATCAACGGAATACAGTGTCTGCAATTTGTGTAGTACCTCATATTCCGCTCCATTTTCTTATTGCTATATAAATTTAGGTTAAAAAAACCTTTTACCCCGCACCCACTTATTGCACTTGGTATAACACTAGTGTAACAATAATTGGGTACCCCCCCCCCCAGCAGTATATTGGATATATATATATACATATATATATATATATATATATATATATATATATATATATATATATATATATATATATATATATATATATATATATATATATATATACATATATATATATACAAAAATGAAACAAGAACGCAACAGTGACAACAAAACATCCAGACAGTTAGATGATACAAAAAGGGACAAGGAAAAACGAGGACGGGTCATTCAGAGTTTTGTATCCTCAATCGAGTTCCAGATCATCTTTGCAGTCGGCTGGTTATACTCTAGACTGCTCCAATCTGGCCAGCCCCAAGAAAAATCGAATCTAAGAGCACTAGATTCCTTGGAAGACAGCAGCGAATGTATACGAAAACAAGGACGGGAAAAAAACGAGAAATAGTACACAAATACAAATGCAAACAACAGGACATTAATAACAGGTGTCTTTCGACTAAGGACGAATTAAATTAAGTTGGCGTGTGTGGAAGTGAAGCCTTACGGTAGGGACATAAGAGATGACAGGCATGGGAAGGAATATACATGTTGCACGGATAGTAGTCGAACCAAGAAAGAAAGGTCAGGCTTGGCAGAGTTAGAGGGATAGAAGAATTAGGGAGAGACGAGAAAGAAAAAAGAAAAGGGACAGACTGAAGTGAAAGCGGAGGGAAGGTGATAAGGAAAGGAAGGCCAAGAAATACATACACATATGTACATACATATATTTGTATATACATGCATATATGGTCACAGGACACCAATGAACGTAAACAATATGAAATACGAAAAATGAAAACACGGAATACGAACTTTTTTGCGAACAACAAAAGAAACAAATGGAAAACAAGCCAAGTAACATGAAAAAACGACCCTTCATCAGTTGTTGGCTGTTTTTCTACTTCGTATTTCGAGCAATTCACAACAAGATACGTTTTCGACATAACAGTTACTCCTGCAAAGCAAATTAAATAAACTTTGAGATTTTGTGGAGGGTCAAAGTTGATAACTAAAACAAGACAGTGAAAACAAACAGGGAGGGCTGCTAAGCCTAGACGAGTTGAGTTTGTGAACGCGGAGAAACAAGCTCTGACAGGAGACAGACAAAAATGTGTCCCATCCCTGTGGCTGATCAGAGAGAAAGAAGGAAATTCAAGTTATGAAAAGAAAGATGGTCGACGGTCACGTGTGAGCAAAAGCGGAAAAGTGAGGGAGAGAACGGGACAGACATAGAACGGCGAAGGGAAGAGGAAAAGAAAGGAAGAGAGAGGAAGCGAAAGAGGGGAGGAAAAGAGACAGAAAGAGATAGGAAGCATCGCACAGGGTGCGGTGAATAAATTGTCTAAATTACGCAAAAATGAAAATAACACTGACATCTCATTTTAACAGATATATTTACCAAAATCTCATACAAATATCTTAGAATACTAAAGAGTAAATTTATTCAATGAAATGCCATTGGCTTCAACCACGGCATCCAGAACACTTAGGAATCTCCTGCAATTCTTCTGGACGGTCTCTTTGTTTAAGTTGGTGAATGCTGCCATAATCCTTGCCTTCAGTTCATCGTTGGTGTTACAAGGAGTTTCGTTGGTCTCTCACTCAGCTGCGCCCCACACATGATAATCAAGGGGGTTGCAGTGTGGGGAGTTAGGTGACCAACTGTTAGAGATGATGTGATCGCAGAAATTGTCTGACAGCCATGACTGGGTTCTCTTGCTTGTGTGGCATGATGCAGAGTCCTGTTGCCAGACACAGGGTCTTCCAGTAGCCACCCTCTTGACCTAGGGCAGCACTACCCCGTCCAGGCACTTGATGTATGCCTCAATGTTCAATCTGAGGTCGTTTGGGAAGATGAATGGAGGCACACACAGACACGACAGACTTCTTTCAGTTTCCACCAACTAAATCCACTCACAAGACTGTGATCAACCCTGGGATAATAAAAGATACTTACCCAAGGTGCAATCTGTGAGACTGAACCAGGAACCATGTGGTTGGGAAGCAAACTTCTTACCATGCAGTCATGCCTGAGCCTCTGTGTGTGTGTGTGTGTGTGTGTGTGTGTGTGTGTGTGTGTGTGTGTGTGTGCGTGTGTGTGCGTGCGCGCGCGCGTGTGAGTTTGTATGCGTATATTTTTTAACTTTTCCAAAAGTTTCTTCAGTATAAAATTATATTGCTTTAAAACAGCAGCTTGTATTGTGATGTGTTCAAATATATTGTTTTAGAGCATGAATTTTATGTGCATGTCATATTTTATTGATTTAGTCTGGCTGACCAGTACTATGCCATAGAAGATACATTGAATATTGAAGAAATTAGTCTGTGAAAAGTTCTGCAGCTGTGGCCAGTCGTCAATAAAACAGCTGAAAACAGTCATTTTTACTTATCTAACGTAAGATCTACAGCTGAAAACTATATAACGTTTTGTGTGAGTGTGTTTAACTAATAAATTAAGGAAGTGATATAAGAAAAAAAAGAAGCGGAAAGATTCTGAGAAGTAGAATGACAATAACCACTTCAGGTTCAACAGATAGATTTTATCATCAAGATTTATGAAGGATATAAAATTGTAATGACAACGATATTGTTTACCTGTTTTAGTAATCTGGCAAAAAAAGGAGATTGAATTCAGATACCATGTGAGTGTTTTTAACATATTATTTTCATTCAGATCTTGTGGTACCATGGGTTATGATTACCACTTAGGGAAAGGACAGCAGAGGAGGAGGATGAGGATGAGTTTGCATGTCAATTTCGTAGATTAAGTCAGATTTTTCTCAAGGGCATAAGTATAGTTGGCTGTGGGTTAAAATTAGCTTTGCAACCAAATGGTACTAAGTTGAGTCAACTGCATGGAATACTCATCTTATCTCTCTTACTCTCTCTCTCTCTCTCTTACTCTCTCTCTCTCTCTCTGTCACTCTCTCGCTCTCACTCTCTTTCTCTCTCTTTCTCTCTCTCATTTTATACATACATTTATATATATATATATATATATATATATATATATATATATATATATATATATATGTAGGGAAAGAAAAGATGTATTCCCACACGGGGAAAAATATAGGAGAATTTGTTTTGGGGATTTGAAAATGTACCTGAATTTGAAAAACATGTAGTTGTTTCTAAATAGATTTATTCACATACATACCAAACTAGTTTCAACAATTTTTTGTACAATATATATATATATATATATATATATATATATATATAACAAATGGATTTTAACAGAGTTTAAAATTACGAAGTAGAAATCGAACAAACATGTTTAAATGATCAAATGTTCGCATAGAGTTAAATGAGTTTCACAGGGATAGATAATATCGAAACAAATGTTCGGTGAAGAATATAACAAATGTACATTACTAAAAGTTCGGTTGTATTGAGTTTTTACATGGACAAGAGAGAGAAAAGAAAAGGGGAAGAGAGTAAAAAGAGGGGTTTTTTTTTTTGGGGGGGGGGGTACAGGTTCTGTCGTCGTAACAGTGTTTTTCGGGAATCAGAAAATATCTTGTGTATATGTGTGTGTGTGTGTGTGTGTGACTACGCGAAAGGATCTAATTTTTGATTCGTTATAATTTTGATGACGTCTTATTCTTTCTGGTGGCTGTTTTTGGTCAAAAATAGATTTTGTTTTGTCATTAGTGTTTTGGTTGGTTGGTTGGTTAGTTCCCTGAATATAGGGACAAGTTTTGATTTGTAGTAGGTTTCGTGATTTCACTTTACTTTGATAAAGAACCTGATTTTATTTCCGTCAAGTCTGGCGTTCTTTTTGGTTGACTTCCTTGTAGGGATTCGGTCATTAGGTTTTGCTTAACGGTCATCAACTGTTCTGGTTAGTTGATTCTCTTAAGGAGTCAGTTTGTTTGTTTTGTTTTTTTTTCTGAGGGTCCGGTTCTGATCGGAGGTAAAATTTCATTTGTCAGCAACTATTGTTTGAGAAAGTTGGCGTTGGGGTTTCGAAACCCAGAGGGGAACCTGTTACTAAAGTTTTCGAATTATGTCTGTCGTATTTGGTTGGGGTTTTTTTTTGTTTTTGTTTTTTGGGTTTTTTTTGGGGGGGGGGGGTAGAGTGTTTTCTTCTTTCTAGTGTGTTATTAAAGGATATTAGTTGCGGCTTATATTTTTTAATGGGCATACTTTCCTTATTCAATCGGAATTGGGGTAAAATGTTTCCGGCGCATTGATAGAGAGGGAAGATTTGGTATTTCGGATTTATGTCTGCGGGGCATTGATCTAGGTGTTTACTTACGAGGATTTTCCTGGTCGTGGGGTCCCGGATTTGTTGTCTGTGTACTGTAAGTCACAAACTAGTTTGACCTATGCAGTCTCCATCACACACATCATATTTGAGGACATAAATTAAGTTCTTCAGTGAAGTGATTCTTTATGGTGAAAGTTTGACCTGACTTAAATTTATATATCGGGCTCTTCAAGGGGTAGATGCAAGTCCCACAGTTAGGGCGGTTGCATTTTTTGACTAGTGGGGTTGTATTTTGGTGGGTAATTTGGCGCTGGCAAGTAACCTTTTTAAGAATTGCGGTTGCCTCTTACTTTTAATAACTCTACGTGTTTCCAGTGCTTTTTTCACTCGCAAGTCGCTCATAAGGAGGTGTATGATCTGATGGATGATGTATGCTTCCATGTTCTTCGGATTGCATGCTGATACTTAAAACAAAGTTTTGAGTGTGTCATGGGGCTTCGTGTTTTTCGTAATTCTCGGATGTCTATCATTTTTGCACGTTCTATTCAGTTTTTGATTAAATTAGCCGGGTACTTTCTTTCTAGTAATGTGTTTTTTAAGTTCTTAGAGTCGTTTTTCTTGGGTTTCGGGATTTGATGTAATCGAGCAAATTCTTCGTGCCAAGTTGAAAGGTATATTGATTTTAGTATGTTTTGAATAGCAGGAAGAGAATAGATATTGTTTCGATTCCGTTAGTTTAAAGTAGATGTCAGTTTCAATTTTAGTATCTCTTTTTATGATTAAAATGTCCAGTTGCTGTTTGTGGCTGTATTCCATTGTAAATTGGATACTGTGGTTAATGCTGTTGATTAAGTTTTTAAAGTATGCAATGACAAGGTTAACAAAAGTAGGGGCTACCCTCGTTACCATCGCAGTGTCCGATTTTTGTCTGTTGGTGTTCTCGTTGAAGTTGAAGAAGTTGTTTTCTGAAGGATGAATTTTAGTCCTTTAATGATAAGTCCTTTTCCGATTCGGTCAGCAATGTCATTTGGGGAAATTTTCCAGACAGAATTCTATGATTTCTATGCCGTATTCGTGAGGAATCGAGTTGTAGAGGTTTATTACATCGAATGAAACTAGAAGGGGGCCTTGCTGGTTTTGTTCGGGTGATGATTTAAAAAGTCTAGGTCATTCCTTACGAAACTCGGTATATGCTGGAGAATAGATTTTAGGAGGACGTCAATAAAGTTACCGAGTCTGTGTTTCACAGGAAGGACCAGCCACAATTGGTCTCCTTTTGAAATCTCTTGGATGTGGAATATTTATGACAAAAGAATTTGATTTGCTACAGGCTTCGTTTATGGCTTCACTTTCGTGGATTTTGGGAAGTCCATAAAAGTTGCTGGCTTTGCAGCCAAATCTAGTTAAGTAATCTCTCTCCTTGTCCGTTAAACCTTGTTTGAACAGATGGATAAGAGTAATAAGTTTTGCTATTATCTTGGATTGACTGTAGTTGTTGATTTTTTCGTAGTAGGTATTGTCTTGAAGGAGGATTAGGGTAGTGTTTATTTACTATTCTCAGTTCATGATTACTACAACACTCCCTTTATCGGCTTCTTTTATAACTATATTATAATCCACCTTGAGATCATTAATGATTTCCCATTCTCCTCGGCTTGTATTTGTTTTAAATTTTCGAGGAGGGAGTAAATTATAGGGATAATTGGATACGCGGTGGTAGTAAATTATAGGGATAATTGGATACTCCCAGCGTGTCCAATTATAGGGATAACTGGACACGCTGGTAGTTGTGGCGTGCTCCTGTAATCTAGCTACTCGGAAGCTTGGTTGGTTGACCTGTTTGAGGATGGGAGTCCTGGTAGTCGGTCTTCTATGGCGATCGGGTGTCCGCGCTAAACTCGGCATCAATATATATATGTGTGTGTGTGTGTGTGTGTGTGTATTATCTTTTTTTTTGTTTCAGTTATTAAACTTGCCATGCTGGTGCACCTCTTGAAGAATTTTTAGTCGAATGAATTGACCCCAGTACTTATTTTGTATGCTTGATACTTATTTTATCAGTCCCGTTTACAAAACTGGGACTGATAGAATATCTAAATACACCAACATCACCTGTTAAGTGGTGATGGGGAACAAACACAAAGACAAAGACACACACACAAACACGCACACACATACACACACACACACACACACGCACACACACTCACACACATATTGTCAATGTGTTGTTTGTGTTCACATTACTGGTGCATCTGCGGTTGGCTCTGGGCCGAGGGATGTTGTTGTTGCCACCAGTGTTGGGAGGGGGTGATGTCAGTACTATTATAATTACGACGCTCGGGTCCGGCGATGCAGCTGTGCCTGCTGTCGCTGTGGTTATCATCGTTGTGATGGTCGTCTCTGGCCGTAGAGTTGGTGCTGTTGTCGCTGGTGGTGACGTGGGTGCCGTTGATGGTAATGTTGGGTGTGGGACCGGTAACTTCACTGGTGCTGCTGGTGTCGACATGGTCATCTTTTTCGGCTGTAGTGCTGGTACTGGAGTCGTTGGCGTCAGTGCTGGTGTTTCTGCCACTGTGTCCGATACCGTCAATGTTATTGGATGATTTGTTGCTGCTATTACTGCGGTCACTAGGCCTGGGTATCACCACAGCTTCATAGATTACTCCCTCAGCCTCTCACTGGAAGTCATTGTACACCTTGCAAGAGCAACCTGCCTCATCACGGTGTTTTATGGGTGTTAGCTAATATACTTTTCATGTTGGGTGCAAACTAAAGGAGACCCTTAGATTGTGCCTATTGAATAAATTTCTGTATCTGTGTGTCTGCGTGAAGTGTCTCTTAACCTGAGGAATATCCTTTTTACACAAGTCTTGACGTTGAGTGAGAAGGGTGGGCCAAACCAAACCACGTTTCATAACGACTTCCTACCTCCAAAAAGTGAAGAGTTATTTTTTTCTTCAGGCTAGAGCCTAATGAGTCGTCCACAAAGCTACAGCCTTAGCTACAACCTTCGTGGATGCGAAACCTAACGCTAACTTTATTTCTTTAATACTTTACTGCTTTATACTTTAGAGTGTGCTTCTTTTTCGGATATGTGATACATTGACATTCCATCCGCAACACGGACACAGTGTTTTACGAAGGCCACCACATGGTTTACGTTTGATAGCTGCACCAACTCCTTGCGCTTCTGCATATTCACGATTGCCACAAACTCTCAGACATGGAACGTTACATTATTGGTTATTCTACAATGAATATCCCAATACCTTCCAATGAGATCTATACAAGCTTGAAGCCTTCGAAGCAGACCTACAGGGCATCATACCCAAGCTATAGTTTCATAAGTCCTCTTCCCCTTTTCAACGCGAACTCCATGAAGACATACAAAATATAAGGGCCGACAGGTCCCTAATCTTCTCGGATAAGACTAAGAACATAGACATGACAGATACAAACACTTACGATAGCCTTTTAGACAATTGAATTACCCAAAAATACAGGCGCGCTTCCCCGAACACGTACAATAACATTAACTGCGGAACCAAACAGATAGCAATTAACCTAGGTATAGCGGATAGGGTAGAAATTTTAGCCACGAGAAATACTCTCTTCGCAATAAAAGACCACAAGCCAAACTTTGCCTCTAACCCCAAATGCCGCCTGATCAACCCGGCCAACTCCGAGATCGGCCAGGCGAGCAAGGATATACTAAGGAAGATTAATGACAACATAGCCTCCAGCCTCTCTCTGTGACGCAGCACTAAAAAGGTGACCACATGGTTTAATGCCAACTGCGGAGGGGCAGAGCAAGGTTCACAAAATCGACATAGTCGATTTTTACCCGTCGATATCGAAAGGATTGCTGATGAAGGCACTTACCTTTGTGTTATAATGTGAATCCGCGTCCACTTGTATATTATCATCAGCAT
Source organism: Octopus bimaculoides (assembly GCF_046866305.1). Classification (NCBI taxonomy): domain Eukaryota; kingdom Metazoa; phylum Mollusca; class Cephalopoda; order Octopoda; family Octopodidae; genus Octopus; species Octopus bimaculoides. The sequence continues at coordinate 29,415,308 of NC_142946.1, forward strand.
CGTAATATTCTTGTCGCCATTATTACGTTGTGACAGTATTTCGCGTTTTATCTTTGATTCGTCTATCGTGCTATCGCTGATAGTTCCGCAAGACAACGACTTTGAAGCGTCTATCATGACGGTAGCTGAAACTCGTATATTTCGCGTAACTGACACTGACTCCGACTGAGAACTCGTACAACGACTCTACTACTACTGACCTCCTACAATGTCTGGCTGTCTGCTTTATCACTATAAAGCATACCACTTTGCCACGTGAGAAGGAGTGCACCATTTTAACTACATCTCCCCTTTTATTTATTTTTTTTCTTTGGAAATTTCTTTGGAAATTTTCTTTGGAAATTTCCACTCTCACGTAACAACTTTCTTTTGTAACATAACCACTGAGAAGCCACAGCCAATTATTCCATAAACCTGACACTGAAAAATTTTTGACATCATTCACAGACTCCTTCACCTTGGTATCAGGTGACATAGTATGGCCAAGCAAATTGGAGAGTGGACCAAAATCTATATCCCTTGCCAACAAGTGAAAATCCATCAGCTTACCAAGCACCTCTCAGCAACTATGAATCTCCACAAGCCGATTTCAGCCACATCAACATTGACCTTGTTGACTCCAACCATCATCGCTATGTTACTCATAACCCTCTTACCATTGGTGGACCGCTTCACTCGTTAGCCCGAGGCTATACCTATCTGTAACACAGAAACACAAGAAATCACCTGTCCCTTCGTTATAAACTGGGTCATTCGTTTAAGTGTTCCGGATAGCATCTCATTGGACAGTGGACCTCAATTCATCTCAAAGATGTGAAATGACATGTGTGAGCTTTTCGGCCTCAACATGAATTTCACAACAGCCTATTGCCCCCAAGCCAATGACTTGGTGGAGTAATTCCACCTCTGCTTGAAGGAGTCCCTCATCACTAGATTTAACGGGTCCAACTAGATCAACCACTGCCATGGGTGATGTTGGGAATTCTCACTACAGTTAAGAAAGACTTATATACTTCCTCTGCAGAAATGGTATAGGGCGTGCCACTTACTGTACCTGACAAATTCATTTTGAACATGAACTCGAACCCTGATGCTAAAAAGTACCTTGAATAGTTGAGAGATAATGTAGGCCAGTTACCCTATGTCAATGCATAGTACACCAATGTCCTCTATTCCACGTGATTCTCAAAGAGCAAAGTTTGTGTTCATTCATTGTGAGGCACAGTGTAAACGCGTTTCGGCCACCTTATGATGGACCATGACAAGTCATTTCAACATGATTTCAATTGATAGAAGCCAGCCCATTTCAACAGTGACAACAGTTCAACCACCAGACCAAAAGGTACCTAAGCAAATCAGCAACTCATCCCCTCCCCGAATGATAAACAGTTGTACAGGACAAGTGGTGAAAATACCTTATTATTTCCAATAACAAAAACAATTCCATGGGAAATATGTAGAGCATTATCTGCAAAATTGTAAAGGATGAACTGTCGTTGCAAATTAGCTGAATGGTGATCATTCACTGTAGACTTAGTATTTAACTGTGCAGTAAGGATATTCCCTTGATGCTTTGTGACTCAATCTTCATTCCGGGATAGTCTTTCTCTCACTGCTAGCAATGTTTATGCTGTCACCCTTATTTATGTAGCTTAACAAATATTGGAGAGACTCCTACTTTTTGTTTAGACGTCTCTCTAGTTGAAGGAAAACCCTGATATAACACTCACAGTTTCATATGCAACCAATGATATGAACTAGTTCTTCTTTTTGAGCAGACGCATATGTTGTTTAGAGAGTGGGATCTGCCCTGTGCAAGGCTTTTTCTTGGTTTAAATACTTCCGGTATATACGTTGTTTGATTTTTAACATGTGTTGCATACCATGATTGGCTGTAGCCGAAAAAGGCAAAACAATAAAAAATTCTATGAAGATATGTGTCAGCATGGGTAGTAAGCTCTCTTAACATCTGCTGCAAGAGGCACCGGTTATTGCCACATCTATGCAAGAGATCATAGGCCCTTAGCAGAACTGAAAAGTCACATTTAGGCAGCTGATATTTAAGAGTTGCCGTCAGCATATATGATAGGTATGTATATAAATACGAAGTGATATCAAAAAGTTTCCGGACTAGTTCTGTAGCGTACCAACAGATGGCGCAGTGACTTTCATGAGGCAGTGTTCCAAGTGACATTACTATGTTTACCTTGCAAGCTGTCAAATTTGTGTTTTTATGATCATGTGTATGCTGTTGCAATTTTGTTATGGACAGGAACAAAGAGTCAACGTGAAATGTTGTGTTAAACTTGAAAAATCTGCTACAGAGACATTGAGCATGCCTCCGGCAAGCTTACGATGACAAGGCAATGGGTCGTACGCAATGTTTCGAGTGGCACAGGCACTTCAAAAGTGGAAGAACGTTCCTGGAAGACGATGAACTATCTGAAAGACCTGTCATGAGTGTCATCCCAGGAAATGTGGAGAAAATTCAACAGTTTATGCATGAGGATCATCGGAGGACAAATTAACAACGTTTTAAAGCATTTGTGGGAGGACATTCAGTGAAAGTGACCGGATCTGTGGAGCACGAAGTATTGGATTTTTCACGACAACAATGCACCTTGTCACCGAGCTCTCCTCACTCGTAAGTTTCTTGCCGAAGACAACGCCTGCCCTATTCGCCAGATCTAGCACCATCTCTTCCCAAAATGAAATTGAAGCTCAAAGGTCACCGTTTTAACAATATTGTCGAGATCAAGAGTAAATTGCAGAAAGTCCTCGACTCACAGAAAACGGTTTCCAAACCGGATTACAAAAGTGGCAGGAACGCTGGGACTGGTGTATTGCCGCACAAGGTGACTATTTCGAAGGAGATGATGTTAGAACTTAGATAAATAAGTTATATTTTATTAAAGATAACTAGTCCGGGAACTTTTTGCAACCACCTCGTATATATATATATAGTATGCATTTTTCAACTTGACCTTCTGTATCTGTTTTCCGTTCATTTGTTCATTTACTGTTTTTTGGTTTATTAATCAATGGAGCGTAGCGCACCCTTTTATTCACAGTGAGTTGTTTTTTATATTCGTGCGATTTCTATCTATATTCTCCTCCTTTCTTCTCTCTTCTTTTTCTCTCTTTCTCCCTTCCTCTCCCCCCCCTCTCTCTCTCTCTCTCTCTTTCCCTCTTTTTCCCCTTTCCTCACTGCCCTCTATGTCTCTGCCTGCTACACTTTTTCTCTTTCCTCCACTTCAATATGTTTTGCTGTCTGTTGTCCTTCTGTTCCTTATCCTTTAGGATTTCCCTCTTAGCGTTATCTATATTTTCATCTCCGTCTAGCCCTAAGGCTATATTCTGTTTGTTTATTTATTTCATTCTTTGTCCCTCGTCCGTCCATTAACGGTCGCGTCTTAGATTATTTTTATCCATTTTCGTATGTCCATTTCCCTATTGCTTGTTTGTCCGTCTTGTTTTGTTATGTTTTGCTCCCATTCCCGGCAAGTTTCTTGCCAGTTGCCACTAGAGTGGAATCAATATTATTGATAATGACACGAAATTGCGTTTGACACACTGGCCGATAATTATTGAGAAGTTGGTGACCTACTGTGTTTGTTTTTTATTCATCTGCGCATTTAGTATATGGTTTTCAACTTCACCTTCTGTGTCTGTTTTCCGTTCGTTTGTTTATTTACTATACGTTTTTTTTATTTATTAATTAATGGAACGCAGTGTACCCTTTTATTCACAGTGAGTTGTTATATATACAATTAGATATTAGATAATAAAACGAATGGTATATAGCTGGTAGCTTACTGGTAAAGCACAGTCACTTTCACAGTGTTCGTTATGTATCTGGTTGAGAGATGGAAGGTGGAAGGTACGAGAGTTTTTTTTTTAATCACTACAATTGTTTCGACACATGTAGCATTAATCCCTCACGGGATACAACTGGTTCAAGGGCATCCGACGGTGCAGATGTACCTCTTCTGATGATAAACAGATACAACTCGTTAAAATAACAATTCCGCAATGTATCTTCTCAGTTTTTGTGAAAAAAAGCAGCAAATTTAAGGATATAGCTTCATTTATATAGAAGATCAATAATAAAATAACAGATGTAAAAAAAGAAACCAACAAGTATTAAATATATCTGTTAACGGATATGGATGTATAAACGCCCTCGCGTGGCTTGTATGACGCACGTACACTCGCTCATACAAACCTGCTTGATATGTAGAAAAGTCATAGGTAGAAACTTCATTACGTGTACCCTGTGCAAGCTACAGACACATAAGAAATGCAGCAATATCAGAGGAAGGTTAACAGAAAAAGTATGTGGCAGATGCATAGGTACAATGTACAGAAAACAAACTTCGTAAAATGACGTGGGGTAGAATTAGAGGTGGTAGAGAGCTTCCGCTGCCTGGGTGACCAGCAGTGGAGGTGGATGCTCCAAGAGCATAGCTGCAAGAATAAGAATAAGCTCCTACCCTTGTTGGCAACAAAGGGCTTTTCCCTCGGAATGAAAGGCAGATTTTATGATGCCTGTGTGCAAACAGCAATGCTACACAGCAGTAAAACATGGGTTCTAACTGCAGAGGACATGCGAAGGCTTGAAATAAAATGAAGCTAATATGCTTTGCTGGATGAGCAATGTCAGTGTGCATGTACGACAGTGTGTCTTGAGAGAAAAATTGGACAGAAGCGGCATCAGATGTGGTGTGCAAGAGAGGAGACTGTCTTGGTATGGTGATGTGATGCATATGGATAAGGACAGCTATGTAAAGAAGTACCAATCTCTAACTGTGGATGGAACCTATGGAAGAGATAGACCCAGGAAAACATCCGACGAGGTGGTGAAGCCTGATCTTCAGATATTGAGTCTCACAGAGGCGATGACAAGTGATTGAGACCTCTGGCGATTTGCTGTGCTTGGGAAGACACATCAAGTCACATGAAATCATAGTCGTGGCTAGTGACGATGACACGTAAAAGACACCTGTACCAGTGACACATAAAAAGCATTTGTGTCAGGGAGACGTGAAAACCACCCATGCCGGCAACATGTAAAAGGCACCCACTACACTCTTAGAGTGGTTGGCGCTAGGAAGGATACCCAACCGCGGAAACCAAGCCAATTCAGACTGGAGCCTGGTACAGCTCTCAGGCGTACCAGTCCCAGTCAAACCGTCTAACTCATGCCAGCATGGAGAACGGATGCTAAATGATGATGATGATGATGATGATGATGCATCCTTTATCTTTTTTCTTTGACTTGTTTCAATCATTAGACTGCAGCCATGTGGGGAACTGCTCTGAAGACATTTTAGTAGAATGAATTGACTCCACTGCTTATATTTTTTTAAGCCAGGTACCTATTCTAGCAGTCTCTTGCTAAACTGCTAAGTTACAGAGATGTAAACACACCTACATCAATTATCAAGTGGTGGTGGGGAACAAAGACAGACACACAGAGACATATATGTATAATGTGTGTGTGTGTGGGTATATATATATATATATATATATATATATATATATATATATATGTACATATACATATAAATAAATATAAGATCCAAGGATCGAGTTAGTTTCAAGTAAACCACAGTGCATATGAAAAACAACTTTCAGGAACAACAGTGGTTTATTGAGACGGAAGGTTGTGGATTTTTTCTTATCGAAGTACGACAAATTGAAAAAAGTTCTTTTTATATTTCACGGTAGGCAACCAGGGTTGCCAGGTATGCGAATAAGAATACAAGAGTTAAGGAATGGAGTAGATAAGATCCGGGCTACATATGTTTCATAGCAAGCAGAACATCACAAGTGGTAAATATCCAAGCGAGGTGTATACCGAAGGCTACTCTTCAGGCCAAGGATATCTTGATTAAATGAAAGTTTACAATAGGTATAGGTGGGCGTTGTGGTAAATTCAAGGATCGGGTGTTAGTAGTGGAATTATAGTTGGAATTATGAGGGTTAGTGCTGTTAAGGGAGTCAGTTGGTGTTTTGAGTCTATATGTATGGAGCTAGATTTAGGGAAATGTTTTTCGGGTTGGACGAAGAAGAGTTTAGGCACTCGAATCTGAACATTAAAGGAGAAGAGAAGGTAGAACCAGATAACGTCCCGGGTTCTTGTTCGTTTAATCCGATTAACTGAGTGGAAATAGGGTTTTGGGGATGCACGCTGGTGTCTGTTTCGGTGAGTTGCGATGTATATAGGATGTATATAGGAGTCATCTGGCAGGAGGGTTGTTCCTCACAAAATAATAATCCCCTCACAAGTTCATCCGGAACACCCCCTACAAACCTATGCAGCTTCAGACGCCAAACCTCCTGTCCTTTATATAACCGCTGTCTCACAAAAACATAGTTTACAAGTGTACAATATCAGCTGCCAACTGTAACTACATATATATCGGCTCATGCAGCACCACCTTCAAAGCTAGAGTGAGCAACCACTTTTGTTTCAAGTCCCAAACAAAATCCAACAGTACATCGTTATCTCAGCTTATCAATAAACTAAAGTTTGATTCAACTCCTTACACTCTGAAGTGGTCCATAGTCACCCACGCCAAACCATACAGCAGCTATAATAACAAATGTAACCTCCCCATAGCCGAGGTCTTAGCTATTTTGCAATCCACGGATTGTCTTAATGAAAGCAGCAGTATAATTTTTGCCTGCAAACATCGATCACTAAATATATTCTCAAAATACAAATACCAACAACCCCATCCCGCTTTTTTCCCCTAACCTTCATAAATTTTCTCTTTTATACAACTACCGCTATATGTTTAATCGACTTTATATCTTCTCTTTAATTCCTTTTTGTCATTTACACACTTCTCTCAGTATCGTTCCTTACCATATATAAAAATCTTTTTTCTCTTCTTTCACCTGCCTCCTCCTCCTCCTACCCTCCCCCCTTGTAAACTTACAAGTACATATGCCAACATACACCTCTACTACTTCATACTGTAAACATGTTCACCGCACACAATATACACTCCTTAACTGATTGCTAGTAGTAGCCGCCACGATTCTTGTTGGAACTCACACACAAGGTACAGGAAAATCATATATACACCATTCTGCTTAAATAATGGAACTGCAAATACAATATCCTTACGTATCTCACGTCTGTTTTCATTCCTCCACTTCACTCTGTATTTCATATCTTCTCTATAATAACTATTACTTAAACATCTTCTCGCACCGTCTCTGATGAAGGGATATATAAAATATCCCGGAAACAGCTGTAAGACCTTCTTTTTATAAATATTCTGAAGACTATTCTCAGCCTTGGATTTTTTATCTCCTCATTCGTATCATTATCGAACCTGGAGCTTAACTATAGTCTGTCTATAGCAATTACTCAGCATTATCTGACACCAGGTAATGCTGAGTAAGTGCTATGAATAGACCATAATTAAGCTCCAGGTTCGGTGATTATGCGAATAAGGGGTCCAACGCAGGTCATATATCAGCGTGTGAATCAAGGGTTCTTGATTCAATAACACTGTGTATAAACTCTGTATTTGGAATGACCGATTTCAAAGTCTGTTGGATTTTATTCAAAGGGTATTGGAATCTTAATAATGGATTTACAAATGCAATGACCAATCTTAAAGACTATTGGATTTTACTTACAAGGTATTGGAATCTTATATGTATGCCATTCTGCCTAAACAATGGATTTACAAATACAATATCCCTGCATTAACTCTCTATTTCCTATCTTATCTAAATTAACTATTGCTTAACCATCCTCTCACACCGTCTCCGATGAAGGGATATAATAAATATCCTGGAAACAGCTGTAAGACCTTCTATTTATAAATGTTCTTATAATGTACACAACCTTGGCTTTTTATCTCATTACGAAAAGTAAATCCTTATATATATATATATATATATATATATATATATATATATATATATATATATATATATATATATATATATATATATATATATATATATATACAAAAATAAGAGGAATGACCAGCAAATGTGGATTCTGTGTATTGCATCTCAAATGGACAGACTTACGCTGATGATCCTACAGATATTTACTTATGTAAATTTTAACAGGTGAAACCATGGTTCGTAGGTTAATCGTTTTTTAATTTAGTATTTTTTCATTTGTCTTGCTCGTTTACAGTCTGTTGTGTCGCTAAATTTTCTACTGAGAACATATTTTTTTCGTGGTTAGATGATTCGGCATCCATTTCTAGCATTTAGGAATCCACATTTGCTGGTCATTCCTCTTATTTTTGTATGTAATATAATTTTAATCTTCGGATTTTTTTAATATGCTAGACCACTGGTTTTAATTGATTAATATCAATTTCTACCCTCATTAATAAATTTATATATATATATATATATATATATATATATATATATATATATATATATATGTATGTGTGTGTGTGTGTGTGTGTGTGTGTGTGTGTGTGTGTGTATGTATATATATACCTCACTCTCCCGCGAACATCTTGACTCGTTCCTCTCTTTCGTTCAATCCTTCCATCCTGCCCTCCACTTCTCCTGTACTATCTCTGACACCTCTGTCCCCTTTCTCGACAGTTCGGTCAGCGTCCTTCACTCCACTCTTAGCACCTCCATCCACTACAAACACACAGACTCACACTCTTATCTCAACTTCTCTTCCTCCCACCCTAAACACACCAAACTTTCCATCCCCTATTCCCAATTCCTCCGTCTACGCAGACTTTGTAGTGACAGCCATGACTTTGAGACTCTGTCTCAACTCATGGCTCGCCACTTTAGCCTGCGTGGATATCCACCCACCACCATCCACACCGCCCTTGCCAGAGCAAGTTCCGTGGACCGTGCATCTACTCTCTCCCCCCGAACCCGCCCTGCCGTTTCCCGCCTCCCTTTTCCCCCTCACCTACCATCCCACCACCCTACCCCTCCAACGCACCATTCTCCGAGCTTTCCGGCGCCTCCAGTCCGACCCCTCCACCTCCCACATCTTCCCTAATCGACCCCTCCCCTCCTTCAAACGAGCCCATAACCTACGAGACCTCTTGGTCCACAGCCTCTTCCCAAACCCAATCTCCCAACCTGGTTCGTTCCTTTGCTCCCTCCCACGATGCCGCACTTGCCCTTACCTCTCCAACACCACCCTCCTCACCAGCACCCATAACCGACCCTATCGCATCACCGACTCCTTCACCTGCACTTCTACCAACATCATCTATTGCATCTCCTGCTGTCTCTGCCATTCTCTGTACATCGGACAAACGGGGCGCCGCCTGGCCGACCGATTCGCGGAACACCTCCGAGACATCAACGTTTGCAATGACACCCCGGTGTCACGCCATTTCTGTTCTGCCGGTCACTCCTTGCAGCAACACCTGTCCGTGTTTGGATTGTCCATGCACAGGGGCCATCCGGACTCCCGTTTGCGCCGTGAACAGAGATTAATCTTCTCTCTTCGCTCCTTTGCGCCACATGGGCTCAACTCCCCTCCCCTCTTCATCTAACCCCCTCCCCCTGTCTCTCTCCCCCCACCCTCCCTCCTACCACCCATCTCTCCCCTCTTCTCCCACCCACCTCTCCCTTCCTGCTCCGACTCCTACTTCTCTGTACGTCTCTTCACCTCTCTTCACTCCTACTTCTCTTCACTCCTACTTCTCTTCACCCCTACTCTTTCTCTCCTCTCTCTTACTCTCTTACTCTCTCTCACTCTCTTCTCTCTTACTCTCTCTCACTCTCTTCTCTCACTCTCTTCTCTCACTCTCTTCTCTCACTCTCTTCTCTCTCTCTCACTCTCTTCTCTCTTACTCTCTTTCTCTCTCTCTCTTACTCTCTTCCTCTTTTTCTCCCTCATCCCATACCCACCTTGCCCCTCTCTTATATCCACCTTCCCCTTCCCCCTTCATCGTCAAACCTCCCTGATAAGCTCATCCTACCCCACCCCAACACACTTCTACTCTACCTTCCCACTCCACTCCATCCCACTCCACCCCATCCAATTCCTTACACCCACCTCCTACCCACATACCGTACCTCTACCCCCACCCCAGCCTAACCCACATTCCACCCATGCCTTCCCCACCTCCCAACACCCTCACATCACACCACGCACACACTACAACTGACCAACTCCTTTCTCCCCTCCCCATTTTTTCACACATGCATACGTCAAGATCACCAGCATTCTCTCTCTCACACACACACAACACACACACACACACAGCTCCTCATTCTTCGGTCACCGTTCTTTCTTCCCCCTTTTGTTATCTCCCCTTTTTCTTAGCTCTCCTGCGTGAACTTCTTAAACTTCTTGTCCGCAGAAGCCATGATAGATCGTTGACCAAAGACCATTCAATTTTTTTTCTCCGTATTTTTCTCCTTGTTTTCTCCGTATTCTTTCTGTTGAAGAGCGTAGCTCGAAACGTTAAAGACTTTCTGTATTCCCGAGCCTCAAACTAATACATCCTTTTGTTGTTTACACCACCTGTCCTCGTCTGTTGTTGTTTTTTTCGTACATTCTCCCATATATATATATATATATATATATATATATATATATATATATATATATATATATATATATATATATATATATATATATATATATATATATATATATATATATATATATATATATAACGTGAGAGAGTTAGGGGTTGGGGGTACAACCCACTAAGGGATAGTATCTATCCAGTATACTGCTGGGAGGGTACCCAATTATTGCTACGCTAGTGCTCTACTAGGTGCAATCAATGGGAGCGGGTAAAAGTGGAGGTTTTACCCAAAATTTGTGTAACAATTAGAAAATGGAGGATAATATGCTGAACCCAACTACTTGCAGACGGTGTATCCCGTGAATTCATTAATTTGCTATACCTTCATTTATGTATTCTTTTTTACTACTATTATTATTTTTTTCCTCCTGTACCCTTATTTGTATTTTTTATTTTTATTTTTATTTATATTTTGATTTCAATTGTATTTTTATTTTTATTTCTATCTTATTTTTGCTGTTGTTTTTCTTCTGGTCTCTACCACACCTCTGTTTTTACCTCTTGCTCTACATCTGTATGTAACCCTTTGTGAATCTCTGAAGAGGCCTAGAGGTTCGGGCATGTAACCCCATTTCAAAATGTCATCCGATAATCACTCCGGAAAGGAATATTCGGATAGAATGGGGTCTGCCAAAACTAGGCCGTAACAGCTGTAAGATTAAACTTCTGTTCATCCTCTAATTCCTTATGTACTTTGTACTTCTATATGTAAACCATGTTGGCAAAATAACATAGTCTGCCATGGACACCTGTGCTTTGGTTCTTTCTTTCTTTTTCTTTTCTTCCTCCCTTTGTCACTTTTGCTATGAATTAAATTAATGAATTCAACGGGATACACCGTCTGCAAGTAGTTGGGTTCAGCATATTATCCTCCATTTTCTAATTGTTACATATATATATATATATATATATATATATATATATATATATATATATATATATATATATATATATATATATATATGTATGTATGTATGTATGTATGTATGTATGTATGTATGTATGTATGTATATATATTATATGATAAATGTGTAATATATATATATATCATAAATATATTATATATATATATATATATATATATATATATATATATATATATATATACATCTTTTATCTTTTAACTTGTTTCAGTTATCAGACTGCGGCCATGCTAGGCATTTAGTCAGACAAATCGACCCCAGGACTTATTTTTATTTAGTGCCTGGTACTTATTCTATCGGTCCTTTTTGCTGAACCGCTGATTGACGGTGACGTATACAAATCAACACTGGTTGTCAAGCAGTGTTGGTGTAGTGTGGGTTTATTGCAGCTCCACACAACCAACAGCAACCACTCTGTCTACTCTTTTACAAATGAAACGATGAAACCATCAAGGCTTCAAGAACACTTGAATAAAATGCATCCTGATAGAACAAGTTCATCCAGTCAACCAGTCAATCTAATGATGGTTTGCGCGCTTCTTATAACATACCACTTCCCATTGCGAAGTCCGGCAAACCTGACACTAAAAGAACAGCTGTAAAAGAAGTCCTGAAGACGGTGCTACACAAGGCATCAGAGCCAATTATCAAAGGTATTCCTCTGAGTAATAGCTCTGTTCAGAGGAGGATTGATGAAATGGCAGAAGACGTCTAAGACCAACTCTGCACAATTCTGAAGAAAGCAGAATTCAGCTTGCAGTTCCCTCTCCTCCTCGCATATGTTCGTTTTGTGAAAGAGGAAAGTTTATGCCAAGAACTGCTCTTTGCCAGACTATTGGAAACTAATAGTAAGGGTGAATCCATTTTCAATGTTGTCAAGAGCTTTATTGACAAAAAGGACATCCCACTGAATAATATTGTAGCCTGTGCAACTGATGGTGCACCATCTATGACTGGCTGTCATCGCGGCTTCATGATGTCTTCATGATGCACTCGTGATCCACCGACATTTTGTTGCACGAAACCTCAGAAGTCGTCTTCACGATTTCCTAAACACGGTCATCACTGCCGTGAATAAATCAAATCTCATACTCTGAACTCTCGCCTGTTTCAACAGCTTTGCTTCGAAAACAACGAAGACTTCCAAAACTAGCTGCTCCACACAGAGGTGAGGTAGTTATCACGGGGAAATTGTGTGACATACTTTTATGCTTTGTTTGATTCAGTTCTTTGATACCACCGTCCCAGAACTTAGTGTGAGGCTTAAAAGTATAAAGAAAGATATTGCATACTTGTCTGATTTATTCACTAAATTCAACGAAGTTAATAAGCAGCTGCAAGGATATGGTGTTAATCTCATCCAAGTTAAGACAAACATCTCAACATTTCAAGCGAAAATTGTTATGTATAAGCGCAATATTGGACGCAGGGAGTTTTTCTAGTTCCCTTGCTTGTCTAGTTTTGAAAAGGACAGAAAACTTGCAGGCGAGGATCCGTCAATTTCATGAACTGTTTGCTCTTCGAGTTCCTGACTGGATTGTCAACCCCTTCATTGACATCGGTGAAGAAGAGAGTGGAGAGTTAGAAGAGGAGCTGATAACTCTTCAAAATGCGATCAAGAATTTTGGCTTCAAAAGACTATGCGTGATTGCTATCCGGTGCTTTGGAAGAAAGTCAAATTATTTTTCATTGCCAACATCTTATTTGGTTGAGAGAGGATTCAGTCCGGTCACTCGCCTTCTGACGAAGCCGCGGTGTAAGCTCCGAATTACAGAGCGTGGTGATCTCAGCACAGCTCAGCTGGTTTAGGAAATAAATATTGGTATTTTATATAATAATGTGTGGAGAAAATATGATAATGTCGTGTTGTGTGTTTATAGAAGAACTAGCAAATGCTCCCACCACCCACCCCACCCCCACCCCGTCCATTGGACGGTTTTTATAGGTGAAGAGGGTTAACTTGGACGGTGTTAAGTTGTGGAGTTGTTTGGTGATTGTATGGGGTTGTTACTTTTGGTTAGGGTGAATGCGATCTTTTGCTGAAAGAAGCATTTGTTATTTTACTTATTCGGCAGAGCACTGTGAACTTGTCAAACGGACTACTAAAAGTTAAGGTTGTTTCAACGACATAACTCAAAATGAAAGACTTGGAATGAAACATGTCAGCAATTTAGAAGCAGTAAAATTATTGTAGTAAAGTGGCTGAATTGTGATTTTAAAAAAAAACTGATCTAATAATGTTGATCAGTTCAGCTTGTTTAATGAAGGAATACCGAACATTGGTCGATTAATTTTATGCAACTGTAAAACCTTATGGAGAATGTATTACAAAGAATCCGACAATTTTGCCTAGTATGTAATTTGAATGATTAAGATTATTAACCCAAAAATTTTACGCGTTTTAATAGCAATCAATTTTTTTCTCTTTTTTGCTTAATTAAAATGGTTGCCAAGAGGATAATGGTTGCCAAGAGGATAACTTGGATAGTGTTAAGTAATGGAGACGTTTGGTGATTGTATGTGGTGGTTACTTTTGACTGTTTCTTCTCAATAAGGATAACTGATTGATAACGAATCTTAACACAATATACATACAACTAACCTTAAACTTTTTTGCACTCAAGCATACCTCATGTTGTCACCTATACGCCAGACTGAACGCTGTTTTATTTCCAAAGTGAATATTGCAAGTGAAATTTAAACAATTAACAGTTCTTTCGCTTTTGTATTTGACGACTGTTGCTTTAAGTATTTTATTTCGATTTTCACTGATGTAGTGATAAGAACAACGGGATACGTAACAGTAGCTTCGAATAAAAGGACAAGCAGACATTACAAAAATAGCGATTCTCACTGTTACACGTTCATATATATGTGTATGGAAGAAAATTTAACCACACTGCTTCATAACCACACCTAATATATATATATATATATATATATATATATATATATATATATATATATATATATGAATACATCCCCACTAGTAGTACTATTTTGTTAAGCGCATCTACTAAGCAGTATGAACTGTGCCTAAGGCAGATACGCACAGTGTGTATCACTCCGCTATATATATATACTGTTTTGTAAACATGCCAAGTAAATAAACAAGTAGAATCATAATAATGCCTTCAGTGAGTTGTTTATTATCCCAACACGAAATCAAAGAATACATAACATGGTGGCAGCGATAAATACTTAATCGAAAACCGTGCCTTTACAACAAACCAGGAAAACAACAAACCTGAAATTTATCAAACTGAATATCGCTTCGTCTTCGGACACACACACACGAGGATCCGAGATGGCGACCCCCGTCGCCATACAGGTGAATCTACATCCGACCATGAACTGGGACGCGGATGATATCGTGGAAGCGTTCAAGAAATTCAAACAGAAAACTCAACTGGCTTTCAAAAGCTTCCTGAAAGGTACAACTGCCGATGAAAAGGTAAGCTACACCCTTTTATGGACAGGAGAGAAGGGCCTAGACCTATTCAATAGTTGGGACATGTCAGAATCGGATTGCAATAATCCAGACACATTTTTACAGAAATTTGAAAGGCACCTAGAGCCCAGATCAAACCATAGAATTCATAGGTACGAATTCCAGGGCCTGAAACAAGACCCACAAGAAACGATTGACCACTTCCTGTCCAGACTAAAGAATGTTGCCGAGATTCAAAGACAAGGACGAAAGCATTGTTGATCAACTTATATGGGGGTGTGCTCAAAGAAGTCCAGAAATCCCTCATCGGTAAGGACACTCTCCAGTTGATAGAAGCAGTAGACAATGCAAGAGCATTCGAAGCCACTACCAAACAAACGGCCTCACAATAGGCAGCAGTGTAAATATTGTATCTAGACATAGGACGAAACATACCCACAAACAGAGAACATGCCAGTACTGTGGTACAGAGCATGAGTTCAATGACCGGAGGAAATGTCCTGCATTCGGTACACACTGCAAAGCATGTGGAAAGCCTAACCACTGGGAAAAAATGTGTAGACTAACAAAATCTCACAAATACAAGCCCCAATTTTCAAAGAGGAGCTGTAAGAGAAGACAAAGAGATATACATGCCCAACATCAGGAAGAAAACACTTCAGAAGTGGAATTCTTGGCAGTCGGCACAATAAATGTACATGTGATGGGAAATGACAACCGAAAAAAACATGAGGCATATACAACAATACAAATTCAAAAGAAGTCAGGCAAGAAACGAATAAACATTGACTTAAAGCTAAAGTTTGATACTGGAGCCCAGAGTGATATCTTACCTGTCAACCTCTACAAAAAGATATTCCCAGAACACATGATACAAGAGTCAAAGAAGGAATCCTCACACCAAGTACTGTAATCCTCACTGCATACGGAGGTACCATGATTCCACAACTGGGCAAAGCAACCATTACAGGGACACACAAAGTAAAAATAATCAAGTGTTCTTTTTATGTCACAAGAACAGAAGGACCTGCAATTCTTGGTCTTGATACCTGTCAAAAGCTTAATATTGTGTCAATCAACGGTGAAGTGAAAGCAGCTCCAAGCAGGATTGACAGAGATGCCTATCAAAAACCTCACAAAATCACCAGCCAGACTACAAAGGCCACTGCTGAGGTTCCAAAAATACGACTACAATATCAGGTACAAGCCAGGAAAGGACCTGATATTGGTAGATGTTCTTTCCAGACTATCCTCACATGATAAACAGGAGATGGAAGGACTAAGTGTAAAGGTCCACCACATTGTAAATATAACAAACACAAAGCTGGAATAAATCAAAGAGGAGACCAGCAAAGATGAAGAACTCCAGCTCCTTACTCAGATGGTGATTCAGGGGTGGCCAGAGAAGAGGCATCAGGTGCAGCCCCTCATTCGTGAATATTGGGCCATCCATGATGACATAGCAGTGGAGAATGGAATCCTGATGACTGGATCCCGAATAAGTATGCCCAAATCAATGCAAAAATAAATTCTTGACAAGATCCACCAAGGGCATCTGGGAATGGAAAAATATAAACTCCGAGCCAAGTCAGCTGTATATTGGTTAGGTATGTACAAAGGCATAGAGGAGATGGTTTCTACATGCCACATCTGTTAAAAGTACAGAAACTCACAACAAAAGGAGGAAATGATATCCAGTGACATTCCAAGAAGGCCATGGCAAACTATTGGAGTAGATCTGTTCACAGAGAACCAAGAATGGTACTTGATTATGGTCTGCTACTACTCTAAATTCCCATTTGTGAGAAAAGTGAAAGACCTGAGAGCCAAAACAATAACTACAGTGGCTCGAGGACTTCTAGCAGAGCAAGGAATACCAGAGCAGATCATATGTGACAATGGAACCCAGTTCACATCTCAGGAATTCAAAAAACTAGCTGATGAGTATGGGTTCAACATTATAACCTCATCTCCACACTACCCCAAAGGTCATGGATTCATAGAAAGACAGGTGCAGACAGTCAAGAGAACACTAAGGAAGACCCATATCTGGCACTTCTGTCCCTACGAGCAACACCACTGAGAGCTGACATGAAATCCCCAGCAGAAATGCTGAATGGCAGGAAATACAAAACCACCCTGCAAACTAAAATCCAACCTCCTATTGACCAGGAAGAGATAAGGGCAAAGCTAGAAGCCACTCAAGAGCTAGGACAGAAATATTATAACAAACATGCACAATACTTACCTGAGATACTTGGAGGATATGTGCATGCTCAAGATCCTATAATAAAAACATGGATCCTAGCACAGGCTGTCAGTAGAACCGAAACTCCATGATCATACATTATAGCAACTGAATCTGGTAGGCAACTGAGACGTAACAGAGCCCACATCCGCCAAACACCAAAGCTATCGAGGATAACACGCGCAACACCTGCAGTATCAGTGACAACACCAACAAGAACCACAACACGCACAGCAGACGACGGCACACACAGAATCCGTGCTTCCACAGAATCATCACCCCCAACGGGCACCAACCACCCATCAGCAGTCCAACAACACACTTCAGACACCAGTGCAGAGCACAAGATCCACCAGATGGAGACCGACATTTTACCAGCGATTCAATACCGTTAAAAGAAAAAAAAAGAAAATAACTATTTCTGCTAGATTAGGAAGCAGAAAGCCATGTGTGTGGGCAGAATAATCTCACGGTTTCTGCTGCAGGATTGCCACCCTTGCGCTGATAATCCATTAGTGTAAGGGAGATTACTTCTATTTTTTCATTGCCAAAAGATACTTTTTTTTCAAGAAGAAGGGATGTTACACGTTCATATCTATGTGTATGCGTAGGTATACGTATATATGAATACATCCCCATTAATAGTACTATTTTGTTAAGCGCATCTACTAAGCAATATGAACTGTGTCTAAGGCAGTGTGTATCACTCCGCTATATATATACTGTTTGGTAAACATGCCAAGTAAATAAACACGTAGAATCATAATGCCTTCAGTGAGTTGTTTATTATCCCAACACGAAACAAAAGAATACATAACACTCACTTTGAAACTGACAATTTGGAAAATCTTTTTAGATTACGGAACGCCCCGCTCTCTCATATATCCATGTTTAAAATTTCAGCGCGATCGGATGAACAATATTGGAGTTATAACCGCGCAAACAGACAGACAGAACGGGATTTATATATTAGATGTGTGTAACATGAGTAACAGAATATTCAAAGGATGTTGAAGGAGTGGGGGGGGGGGGTGAGAAAACAGCTCAGAAACAAATGCCGCTCCCAGATACTGCAAGAAGCAAGAAAAATACAATGTTTCTGTTCAGATATTGAAATTATGTAAAGGCATAATAATAATTGACCTTCAACCGCTTTAAGGTGAAACTATTTGCAGAAATTATTTGCATAACCATGTAAATTGTGTGTGTGTGTGTGTGTGTGTGTGTGTGTGTGCGGGCACACACACACACACACACACAAGTTTCAAATCATTCAGTTCAGACTTAAATAGATTAATATCTTCACATCTGACAATAAGTACATGAGATTCTTCTCACGACACTTGAATGACACCATGCGATAATGACATTCAATTGCTTGTTCAGCAATGGCTGGTTCTTACTGTTACATTCTTTTTAACTGCTTTTGAGAAAATGATTTCAAACACTTCATCTTCTCGCCATTTATAAATATATCACTACTTCACTCTCAAACTATTATGCATATTTCTTTAAAATAAAGCATCATTAGTCAATGAAAATAAGAGAAAAAGGTATTAAGTATATTTTCTTACAAAGGTGTGTTTCATTTACTTTTTAAGAATATATTTTTTATCTAACGGGAATACAGACTAATAACTGATTATACAATGTGAATTGAGATCGTGAGAAGTTTCTATATAATGATGTCATGGTGAATTAAGAATTTAACTGCTTAATCAAGTTGACATTTTTTGTAGATTATATGATTTTATTTAAAAACCGGTTTCTTTCAGATAGAGGCATGTATTACCACTGACATTCTATCAGTAAGATATTTTGACTAATGCTAAAAACTGAGTCACTTACATATAAATTCTAGGGAGAATTAATAATGATTTAAATAACATTTATTTCTGACATTGGAAAAACAAAACTATTGATTTCTACAGATGTGAACAAATGTGTACAGACATCTATTCTTGCATACTGTTGGTAAGCTGTATGTAGTCGGTTGAAATAGCTACTAAATCTCCCCCTTAAACCACACCCTATCTTATATAAGGAAGGACATATGTAGTCCTACCTCTCCTTAAAAAGACAAGAAGACCGTAGCTAGAGTGTCTTTGATGAAAGGTTTGCTTCTGGCAGTTATTTTATTGACCCTATGGGTTAACACATTTGAATTTATGTCATAAAGTGTCACTTTATGTCATAAAGTGATGGAAATGAGACTTATGGGCTTGAGGTACATTTTCTAGGGATCTAGTTTGACCATGCCTGAAATTTGAAACCAAATCCACCCGCTTGTTGCTTATCAAAACGAACGGGAAATCCTCTCCACACTAGATGATTGATGAGTAAACATTCGACGCCCTAGGACTTGTGTTAGTCAAGGAAAGGTCAGTACTTTGTTTAGGGTTTGACCTGCATTACTGACCATAATCTTCATAACAGAGAACACTTCCTATCTCCTCCCTTTTTGTATCAGCGGACACGCTTTTCTGTGTCAGCTATGACCAAGCAACACTTCCCTTCGCCCTTAGCTCGACGTACGAACAGAAGCTTTTGACCGCAAGAAAGATGATGCCACCTTTATCCTTTCTTCCTTTCTGGTCAGCACTGTGCCTTCCTTACTCTTTCACTCTCTACTGACAGACAACCTTTTTCTGCTAACCAACGAGTCAACCTTGTTGTCACTATCACTAGAATTGCTGCTGTATCTTTAACAACCTGTCGGGCAAACGAATAAATATATGTAAATGATATTTCTTCTTTCTTGGTCCTGAGTTTTCGATGTTCACTAGTTACTCCGAAGCGAGAACTTTTAAGTGTTACATCTACACGCTACATTTGGTAGTGGGCTACATCATATCGACGTGATACGGCATCTCACATTCAGCCCGCTACAATCTTCCCAGAAGATGGAAGGTAAGAAACACCATCCCCCAGTCTACATGATTCCATTTCTATCATTAGACATAACTAAACACCACTCAGCCATTCTGCTGTCCCTTCATAATTAAATCCCAGACAATAGGTTTCTCATGTCAGTACCATTATTATTTTTTTTCTCACCACTATGCTCTATTCTCCTCAATACTGACTCTCCAAACACTTTCAGTTGAGATGTAATCAACTAAATACATGTTACATGTTATGATTATCAACTTTAGGTAAATGTTATGTTACATGTCATGGTCATTTATTTTAGGTACATATTCAGTTATGATTATATACTTAAACAAATATATATCAAGTCATAACATTATAACAATTCATATTATCTCTTATTTCATACCACATTTGGTGAACATTTGT
This sequence comes from Octopus bimaculoides, assembly GCF_046866305.1. Taxonomy (NCBI): domain Eukaryota; kingdom Metazoa; phylum Mollusca; class Cephalopoda; order Octopoda; family Octopodidae; genus Octopus; species Octopus bimaculoides. The sequence goes on from NC_142946.1 coordinate 29,435,805, forward strand.
ACAAGTTTCCAATGGGCTAATCAATGGTTCACTATCCCAGCCAGCATGACCATATCAGGCCGATATCAAGTGAACAGCAAGATATCGGTAATTTTTTGCCGATATCGGCCCGTCTTTAATATGACATCAAAACGGGGTTATTTTACGTTTTGCATTTCTCATTGTCAATTCCATTTACTACTATCATCGTCCATGTAGAAAAAGTTGTATTTGTAGCAGTATTGTTTTTTTTTTTGTTTTGTTTTTTTTTAATAGTACTCCAACATCGGGCGGACGTCAGATTGCTGTCGTACTGCTGCTGGACACGCAATATCCTTGTGTTCCAAGTAGGGACAGGAGAAGCAACTCAAAATGCAATCCTTACATTTTCCACATCGAAAGTAGAGAAATTCAATATCCCTGTCGAAAGTTAGAATTAAAAAACATGTGATTTATCTAGTGTCATAAATAAGACTAAAAACACTTTTAAATTTTGCCAGTTCAATATAATGTATGGGAAAATTTAAAGTCTTTCAACTTCAGAAATGTTCAACAATTAATTGCGAATCGTGTGTTTCAGTGCAGACTAGTGCGCGTCATTTTCAAAACTTAGATCCAAACTGACATACGTTTAATTTAAGGTTTGTTAAAATGGGATGAAAAAAGTTAAAATCTTTTTTTTTTTAAGCATCAACAAAAATTATAACGTTTACATTTAAAGCTAATAATTGAGTGGTTATCACCATTTGACAGGTTATTCGTTTTTGATGAGTGTAGCCAAAAACAAACAGAAAATAAACCAACATAAACCTACCACAGCTCAAAATATATTTCAAATTTCTCAATGAAACCCTACAGAAATGGATATCATTAGGAGAGCTACAGATAGCCTGTCTACTGATTTCAAACAGACAGTTCTTTAATAATTAGTATAATTCGTGAATCCCTTTTAGATGTTCGTTTATTTTTTTATGTCTTGGGGTTTATCAACATACCTGACAGCTAGGATGGTCCCATGTTTGCTGAATTTATTATTTGCATTGGAAATGGGGCTGAATATCAGTTCCCAAGGACACCCATGTAAAACTCTGTGCCCCCACTCACCATCCACCTTTCACTTTACATGAAAGTGCAGGTAGGCTGTCAGACACATCCATAGATAACAATACAAGTTTGTGGCTTATAAAACATTTGTATGAGTTCTAATGTGTTCTAAGGTTATGTATTGACAAACAAATACCCATGTTATTCACTATGTGAAAGAAAATACATTTAATTCCCTGTTTATTTTTCATTTCATTTTGTATAGGGCACCAATTTTCTCAGATGATGAGGATGATGATGATGATTCTGAGTATCAAAGACGGACGCTTCAAAAGCCTCCTCTTGTCGTTCAGTTTCCAAAAGAGAGAGCATCTCAACCCCCACTTGTCTTCTCCAGAGCCAAGTAGATATCCACAACCAACTGACATTCATTATACGCCAAAAGAAAGAAGTGCAAATGTAGCTCCTCCCAACCTGTCAGGAAAATCTGAACAGTTGTTGCATGGTAAGTCAATATTATATCATCGGTATGTGGAAAGTAGTTTCAAATTTATTTATAAACAGAAAAATAAAACATTTTGTGCTCAAAAGCTCTGGTGTATCATTCCATGGAGAGCCATGTTTGAAATGCATGCTTTCACCTGATACATAATTTCAGTGCTTAAGAAATAACTGGCAGGTAAATGAGGGTAGAATCAAAAGAAAAAAACACATGTTCAAGAATTTTATCAATTTAACCTATCTTGTTTCAAAAGGATTATTTAAAAACAATAAATTGTATAACTCCTCCTAACTGGTCTTATGATATCCTCACACAAATATCAACATATTTGTGTGAGGATATCATAAGTTTTAGCTTCAGATAACCACAGCGTCTCCATGTCGGACGTTTTCTCTTTTGGGTGAAGAGGTACAAAAACTTTGCTTGTATTAGCATGAGGAATACTGTAATATTAACTTTGGTGTATTTTCAAGAGGCCCTCGGAGCACTGAAACAATGTCACTTCCTTGTTAAATAGGTATCATAATTCCTATTTCTGGAATCTAAAACCCTTACCTCTAATCAAGACAAACTAGAAAAGGTAAATAAATATTTGTGTTATACTAGACCTTATATAATGCCACAGTTGTTGATTGTTGGTTTAGCGATCTTTCTGATTCCAGAAAGCAAATGTGAAATGAGATTATTATTGATTGTGTATTATTTTCAGTATATCTGTAAACAACTAATGTCATGAGGTATACTGAGCAAGTATTTCGTAACTCTACTCTACCTTTTCTTTTTCTGTTTTCTATTTCAGTTCCGGATCGGCGGCTATTCACTGCAATTGAAAATATTCAAGAGGAACAGTCCCAGCAAAGGGAAATGTTGCAGTCTATACTGCAGCTAATTCAAAATATTCCATCCTCATCCCCCATTTCGGAGACAAGAAATCTCCTCGACACAATTCCTTTCCCTTGTGAGAGTCAAGAGGATGTTGAGGCTTTGGAAGCTGAGTTAAGTGATGGTGTGGTTCAAAATAACATGTTAAGTTATACATTTTACAAATTCATGGTTTTACTTGCTGGTTCATTAATAACCTCTCTGCCCCTCTCTAACTGATCTGTCTACTTACATGTGACTATTGCTTCCGTCATTCTTCACATGCGCGTGTTTCCATATCCCACACACACACACCAAAGAAACTCACGCCCATCAATGTGTGCTCATCTTGGTACTCATAACCTCAGATTCGGTTTGTTTTGAATGTATAGTTATTAAAAATATTTAAGCGCATCAACCTGATGCTCAATTGAAAAGATTATTTTATTAAAACCCAGCAGGAACCTCAGAAAGTAACATGGTGCTTGTATACTGTGGTTTGCTAGTTCTATTTTACTGGTAAAATAAGGTAAGTCAACCAATGGCAGTTGGACATCATATGCATAAACAATTTGAAAAACTTGATCCTGTTTGTATGTTGCCACTATTTGTCACAAAATAGCCTAGATGCCGAAATCGATGTTATGCACCATATGTAATTTAATGATGGGATAACTTTCTGGGCTCTTATATTTGCCAACCCAAATTTATCACTCTGTCATTAAAACAAAAGAAAAATTTTCTACTTCAACCAGTAGTCTGAATTCATAATTAGTCAACAACTTAATGAAATAGATTGGGCTATATTTAAACAATATGATTTGAGAACCTAAGTAGTGTAAATAGTCTTGTTTTATCAGAAGGATATCCTTGGAAACACTTGAATTTTTTGTGGAGTGGTCGTGATAGCCCTTGAATCTAGCTTGTAAACCGTTGAAAACCCTTGAATTTTCTTTTTAAAAACCCGAAGGAACCCTGTTAATTGTTTTCATGTTTGACAAAAAGGCTAATCTACATTTTGCCTTACATTTGAGTATATATTTTATCCTTTGCTCATAGTGTATTGAAAATGACTGCCTTTTTTATTTTGATTTGCAGTCATTGGACTGAAAATGGCCCTAGGCTGGGCGTATGATGATATTAATATTCACTTTGAGTACTGTTTTAGCCAGATTGTGGAGTAGGGAGCGGTTGTACTAGCTTTGATAGGTTTTGACATTAACTTTTAAATGCTGTGATTTACTTTTGTTGTGTTGTAAATAGCCATTTTTCAAAGTTATAGTTGCAAAGAAAAATGAGTTGTTCATTTTTTTATTTTTTTATGGCTGTTTTTACATGGTTTTTCAGATATTTCCATGTAAACTGATGCCCATACACTTACATCTTCAAAATAAATTTAATATTGTTTCTGCTTTTATTTTCAAACGCTGGGTGGGTGTGACCAATGTCGAAACCGTATAAATGTTTAGTCAAACATTAATTAGCCCATTTCGGAGCTAGATCAGGCATTTGGCAAAATCGACTCAGGATGATATTGAGACTTCTCAAGTTGAACAACCATACATCAGCCCGACCTCATTTTCATATTGGACCAATGTCACACTTAAGTGGCAATATACTACACTTTATCGTGCAGTTACTGTTAATACTTCATTTAGAGAATTAACATTGCTTGTTTTCACCTTTTCAATATCAGTGAAGAATTTCACTGGAAAAGAAGATATAAGGTTTGCCAGGTTTTTGTCTCTCTCACCAAGGTCATCAGCTGTCGAACGCCGACGAAGGGAAATAACCCTGAAATCCGGATACGTTCGTGCTGCTGGTCGAGGTGAGAGGGATAACTCCCTTGGCAAACAGGACACAGTCGTGTGTCGATAAGCCAGCTGGAGGAGATGTCCTCCTGGGGCTAAAAGCAACAGTAACATCCACCCCTAGGGGTCAGCCACACTTAAGTGGCAATATACTACACTTTATCGTGCAGTTACTGTTAATACTTCATTTAGAGAATTAACATTGCTTGTTTTCACCTTTTCAATATCAGTGAAGAATTTCACTGGAAAAGAAGATATAAGGTTTGCCAGGTTTTTGTCTCTCTCACCAAGGTCATCAGCTGTCGAACGCCGACGAAGGGAAATAACCCTGAAATCCGGATACGTTCGTGCTGCTGGTCGAGGTGAGAGGGATAACTCCCTTGGCAAACAGGACACAGTCGTGTGTCGATAAGCCAGCTGGAGGAGATGTCCTCCTGGGGCTAAAAGCAACAGTAACATCCACCCCTAGGGGTCAGCCACACTTAAGTGGCAATATACTACACTTTATCGTGCAGTTACTGTTAATACTTCATTTAGAGAATTAACATTGCTTGTTTTCACCTTTTCAATATCAGTGAAGAATTTCACTGGAAAAGAAGATATAAGGTTTGCCAGGTTTTTGTCTCTCTCACCAAGGTCATCAGCTGTCGAACGCCGACGAAGGGAAATAACCCTGAAATCCGGATACGTTCGTGCTGCTGGTCGAGGTGAGAGGGATAACTCCCTTGGCAAACAGGACACAGTCGTGTGTCGATAAGCCAGCTGGAGGAGATGTCCTCCTGGGGCTAAAAGCAACAGTAACATCCACCCCTAGGGGTCAGCCACACTTAAGTGGCAATATACTACACTTTATATTATATATATATATATATATATATATATTCTTTTATTCTTTTATTCTTTTACTTGTTTCAGTTATTTGACAGTGGTCACGTTGGAGCACGCCTTTCGTTGAGCAAATCGACACCAGGACTTATTCTTTGTAAGCCCACTACTTATTCTATCGGTCTCTTTAGCCGAAATGCTAAGTTACGGGAACCTGAACACACCAGCATCGGTTGTCAAGCGATAGTAGAGAGACAAGCACAGACACACAAACATACACACACACACACACACACACATACATACATACATATATATATATATATATATATATATATATATATATATATGTGTGTGTATATATATATATATATATATATATATATATATATATACACGATGGGCTTCTTTCAGTTTCCATCAACCAAATTCACTCACAATGCTTTTGGTCAGCCCGAGGCTATAGTAGAAGACACTTGGCCAAGGTGCCACGCAGTGGGACTGAACCCCAGAACCATGTGGTTGGTAAGCAACCTACTTACCACACAACCACTCCTGCGCCTACACACACACACACACACACACACACACACACACACACACACACACACACACACACACACACACACACACACACATATTTATAGGTTGATTCGGTTTCAAGTAACTTAAAGTTTCACACTCGCATACGCACACATATACATTGGATCTTCCCATAAACAATGTGCCTTTTTATACTTTTATTTTTCAAAATTACGATAAATAAAGTTCTTATATAATCTAAAATATTCTCTCCTTCATTTTCTACAATTCATTCCGTCTTCTAAAATTCCCTTGTCCGTCACGAAAAATACTCATCCAGTACGGTTTTGACCTCGTCTACAGAATTCCTATTTTTTCCATTCAAATTATTTTGAAGATGGAATAAATGATAATCAGATGGGGCAATATCTGGCGAATATGGTGTGTGGGGCATCATTTTCCATTCAAACTGCTCCCGTCTTTGGAATGTTATCCTCGCTGTATGTAGCCGAGCATTATCCTGATCGAAGAATTTCTTGCGTCATGAAACCAAAGATGGTCGTTTTTCCTCTAGCGCTGACTTAAGCCGCTCAAGCTGCTCGCAGTAGATCACCTTTGTTATCGTTTGCTTTGGGTTTAAAATAGACAACACCTTAAGTGAGTGAAGACCTTCTTTAGCCTGGGGCGCAGGTGTTTCTCCTTTCCCTACCCACTGTTTTAACCATTTAACATTTTTATAGATAACCCATTTCTTGTCACCAGTCACTATTCGGTGCAAAAAATGTTCATTCGTGAGACGCGACAGCAAAGAAGAGCACGCATTCACTCTCTGCGCGCAATTAGACTCGGAAAGTTTGTGAGGAACCCATTGACCCAATTTGCTGATGTTCCGATGGCACATCCAAGCTCTTCTGCTAGTTCCTCAACAGTTACGATGAGATTTTGTTCCACCAGGGTTTGCAGGACTTTCTCATCGAGCTCTACAGATCTTCCAGTACAAGGCTCATCTTCTAGGCTGTAGTTTCCGGTTCAGAATTCTGGAACCACTGTTGACACTGGCTTACGCTTTTTGTCCGATCCTCATATACTGCATTAATATTCCTCGCACATTCTGTTATGTTGTTGCTTTTATTGAACTCATAAAGCAAAATATGCCGAATATGCTCCTTTGTCACTTCCATTATAGCTTTGAAAAAATAACTGTGAAAATCAAACTGCACTCTTCAAAACTTGCACTAAGAATAAGGACAAGGTAAAATTACTACCTGATTTTATAGCAAGTTGATGCAGTTTGTTTATCTTATCCCACTCCGACCTTTAGTTCATGCAATTGAAAACATTGCATTGTTTATGGGATGACCCAATATATGTATGTATGTATGTATGTATGTATGTATGTATGTATGTATGTATGCATGTATGCATGTATGTATAAATACGCCTTATCTTCGAAACGTCTAATTAGAATAGAGGCAGCTGACGAAGGATTAATTCCAAGTGGCTATCTGTTTTCCTATATGTTCGTTCCGTGGTCTGTAGTTCATTGTTCTAACGTAAAGTACCCTGATATGCATCTATATACACATGTAGATGTAAGTATGTACATATATGTGTGTATACATGCATATATATTCTTTGTATTTTATATATATATATATATATATATATATATATATATATATATATGCGTGTGTGTTGGCATTCCATCTAATGACTCCGCTCAGAAGGCTGTTATGTTGTTTTGGTAGGAACCTGGTAAAGAAATACATGGAACAAAGGTGATAACTGCGTGGGTTGTATGTTACCTATTAACAATGGTAAAGAAAGCTCACGAACAGCGATATGTTAGAACCAATGCAGTGTGTTACTGCTGTGTAGATGTTGTCGACGACGTTGGTGAGAAACATCAGTGGTGACGACGAAGATGGAGGTCGCTGTAATGTGGTCAGTGGTTGGTTAGACCTTAGAAGGTCGGGAACCAACAGAATTTCTTTATTTTCCTAATACAAGGAAACATAGAGGGGACAAACAAGGACAGACAAGAACATATATATGGGTCAGTCGGGTTTTACAAATGATTTAGTTCGGATGGATTTATACAATGTGGATGATATGATATAATATAAGTTTAAAAATTTAAATGGTTCTTTTCGGGTTTTGGCTTAGTGCACTAACCCGCTGGTTGATTTCCTTTTGTAAATCTTTTCCTGTTCTTCTATGCCCGGACCGGTCGTGTTAGCACAGCTCCTTGCATACTCATCTTTCTTACGATTTCCTTCCATCTTTTCGCGAACATTCCTTGCGACAGGCTCCTCCTCTCCAGACAGATCTTGAAAGCAAGATGGGCAGTGAAGTAATTCACTAGCCCTCGTCCGGAGATGAACTGTCCTGTCGCAATCCTTTCATCCGCGTCTTACATACCGTCTCTTTCAATATGGTTATTACGCAGAGAAATACTGGTGAAAGAGGAAGGTGGTACAATCTTTATCATGAACTCAGTCGAGAGCCGTACTCCTTCTGTATCCGACATCAGCTGTTTGGCATCGGCTATCAACTCCTCACAGTGTAGAAGGCGTGCGTAACCGTTTCACTGGCACGCCCGCACCTCGGATATGTGGGGAAGGTGTCATAACCATGCCTTCATAACCTTTCCCGAACCGGTAAGGCCGATCGGTAGCACAGCCAGGTCAAGGATTTCTGGTAGTTATCCAGAAATCTCGACCCGAAGGTCCTCCCAAACAGGCTGGCTAGCTGCTTCTTATCGAAGCCCAGAGTCTCTCCCAGGACATCGTCAGACTTATGCTCTACCAACCCGCTATAAATATCCGCTGTGGTAACTCAGCTGTCAGCATTGCTCACCCGGGAGAAGTGGGAAGGTGCTTGTTTGCACTCCACCTGCCATTCTCCCGTCTTGGGTCTCCGCCTGATCCATGCTCCTAAGTCCGCAAGGGACTCACACTTTGGAAAGACCTGTTCGGCAAGCGTTGACCACACCTGCTCACCATCCAGGTGGCACCGAAGATGTCTCAGGCTCAGCGCGTACTTGCGCATCATCAGCCAGGACATCCCCAGCCCACCCTTTAACGGTTTCTGGCAACAGATGGAGCGCCTCACAAGTGGAAAAGGATCCGCTCCAGCTTGTTCAGCCACAAACCGGGGCAAAGCACGACGGTTAGGCGGTAGGTTATAACCGATGCTATGAACATCTGCACAACCTCCACCCTTTCCAACAAGGATAACCTCCTCCCAGACCACTTCTGGGCTATGGCTGTCACTTTGCTCGGCACCTCACTCCAGTTCTTCTCCACCTGGAGGTCCGGTCCAAACCAGACCCCGAGCATTTTAACCGGGTCCTCCGTCCAGCGCCCGACGACGCTGTTGGGAGGCATCGACTTGCCCCACCAGGTGCCGAGTTGCAAACCGACTGATTTTTCCTGGTTAATTTTAGCTCCTGCCACCGTCTCGTATCTTTTTATGGCGTCTTCTACGCGAGGTAGACGCCCTTCATCAGACACGGTGATGGTGACGTCGTCCGCATATGCCGTCACATTTCTCCCATAACAAAGATCATGCGGGCTCACCCCCGTGTTCCCCAATCTCTGCAGCAATGGCTCGAGCACCAACACATACAGAATCGGGGGACAGGGGGCAGCCCTGGCGAACCGAACGCTCGATCGCGAATGGGTTCGAGAAGAACCCATTCACCTGGACTATTGATTCGATATTGCCGTACATGGCTTTAATCCAGCCTCGGAAGTTCGGGCCGCCGCCGCCCGGAGGACTGCCACCAGGTATCCGTGGTCAACCCTATCAAACGCCTTAGACTGGTCTAAATTCACCTGTGCCCCACCGTTGCCATGTATTTTACCCACCCGCTCTATGGTGAAGCGAATGAGATGAAGGTTGTCCTGTATCGTCCTTCCTGGGATGGCACATGTCTGTGCTTCTCCCACCAGGTCGCCCACGACAATCCTAACTCTCTTTGCAAGCACCTTGGCCAAAATCTTTAACTTTGTGTTTAGCAGAGTTATGGGCCTAAAATTATTAACTTTGTCCCCCTTGTTCGGGTCCTTCCTGATCAGTGTCACCACTCCTCGGCTCACAGCTTTGGGAATCCTTCCATTCTGCTGCCAATTTGTGTACACACTGGCCAGTACGTCCCCGAACAAGTCTGGCATGCTACTCTAAAATACATAAGGAAGACCATCCAGACCCGGCACCTTGTCCCCGGGGCACTCAGACAGTACCTCTCTGATCTCCTTGGCTGTGATTGGTCCTTCACAGCGCTCAGCATCACGAGCCGAATGACGCGGGCCGCCGGCCAGAAAACACCGTAAGGCATCCCCATGGTCCCTCCTGAACAACGCGGCAAAGTGCTTGTGAAAGGCCTTGCATATCTCCTCTTATCCTTGGATCTCCTGTCCGAACTCATCTGCCAAAGATACAATCGTAGCATCGATGCCACGACGGGTTTCTTCCGAGCGAGCCCATCTAGCAACATTGATACCTTCACGGCCCATTGCACGTGTCCTAGCTCGGACTCTGCATCCTTCGTATTTGGCATTGAGGTGTCGGTCTAGTGCCGATCTCGCTGCCAACACTTGTGATACACAGCCCGATCTCAGTGCCTCTTCTAATGCCTTAACTAAATCCCTTTTTATTCTAGTCTGTCTAGACTTAACCGTTTGCTAAATCTAATTGACTCAATTCGAAGGGCTCTTTTGAGGACACTCCACCACAGGTTGTTGATCACAGCGCCGGTGAGTACCCTCTTCACTAACACCTTAATCTGGCTACAGTAAGCCTCGCAATCCAATAAAGTCTTGTTCAGCTTCCAGTAGCCAGATCCCTGTCTATGCATCTTATCTATATTCACCCTACATGTCACTAACTTGTGATCTGTGTAGGGTACGTAGATAAACTGTGAACAACTAAAGCTATGCCTGTCTCTAGTACTTACGACTATCCTGTCTATATAAGACCTGATCGATCCGTCGTTTCTTGCCCAAGTCCACACTGGAACGTTCGGGTGATCAAGTCTATAACGCTTCAGCAGATCGATGAGGCCTAAGTTCCCCTTTCTATTCTTCGAGCCCACGCTATCCAGGCGTGCATCCAGTATAGCGTTAAAGTCACCTAGTACAACTACTGTCCTCGATGTCACCAGGAAATTCTTCAGGCGCTGAAAGAAGTCAACCCGTTTGCCTGCATTACCAGGCGCGTAGATGCCGTCCAGCCTGAAGGCCTTACCACTGTATGTCAGGTCCAGAACGACCAACTCGCCTTCTGGGTCCACGAAGATTGTACGTATCTGCACGACCTGGCTTTTGCGGATCAAGACAGCCACCCCTCTACTCCCTCCATCCCGGCTAGGAGAAATTATTTTCTCGTAGTCGTTCAAGAGGGCTGAGAAAGCCTGCAGCTTGTCCAGCCTAGTCTCTGTAATAGCCATCACATCTATACCATGTGACCTGAGGTCGTCGAGGAGGCACGCCTGCTTCCTCTTCGAGTTCATACGACGCACATTCAAATATGCAATGTTTAACACGGCCATTCCAAGTCATAGAAGAAAAGAAAGTCACTTACCATTTTATCTTTCTAGAGGAATGGTTTTCCCCTACTTTCGTCCTTTTCATCCAGAAAGGGTTCAATCGGCGGGTCGAATACTTTTTTTAGGTTCTTAAGGATACAAATGTCTTTAGAGTGGAGTTTAGATACATCATAGTAAAGTGTTCTAGCAAATTTTGCTATGATTATCGGGCTCTGTTTATAGTCGTTTCTATTTACAGATGAATCTAGATGGGGTCTAATGGCCTCATCTAGATAAATATTTTTGGATTTATAAGCAACCGCTACTAAGTCTTTAGGTTTCGGTATGCTTATGGGTATATCTATAAACGACATTTTCTTCTCCTTTTTCTTTTCTGTTTTTCCCGGCTTTAGGACCTTGATCTTCGGGACCTGTTCCTTATTCGGGGAGTCCATTTTTTTTGGTCTTTTTCTCGAACATACTTGATAGCCATCTGTGGGTTCCTGCGTTTCTTCCTCGCTGTCTGTGATGAATTCATACGAGGTGGTCACTCTTGCGAGTGCCACCTCTTGGTTGGATGAACTCCTGGTAACGGCCTCCATGGCCGGAAGCTCACCCTCTTTGGTGGGTGCATTCTTGGTTACGGCCTCCGTGGCCGGGAGTGCACCTTCTTTGGTTCCTGCAAGGGTTATATTTGTCTCCCTGGCCGCGGGTACAACCTCTTTTACTTTTAGTTTTTCCTTTAGTTTTTTGGTCGCCGATGTTCCCTCCTGGGGGTCATCTTCCTTGGAGGGGGATAGAGGTAGACTGGTCTATTTTTTCGTTGTCCAGGAACTTTTCTTTTATATGGCCTTTCTTACCGCACTTAAAACAGCGTGTATAGGAATGCTCACGTCCTCCATAACTATCGTTTCGGGCAGTTCTTCTAAACCATTAGTCGTGGCTTGGACCAGGATCACGAGGGTCTGGCCCCGCCAATTTTGAGGTCTGTCTCTTGTAATCTGTATGATTCTAATTTTATCTTCCCTTTTGAAAAGCAGGGTGGCCACGATCTAGCCTACCTCTACCTCTGGGAGGATATTTTTAATCTTTATCCGGGACGTCTTACGTCCCAGATATAAAGGTAGTAGAAGAATTTTGCAACTTTGCAAGGTTCGAGTCGAATACTCCTTCGCCCGCTCTGTCGACTCGAACCTTGCCTCTATCGTGACGAATTTCGTGCCTCTCGTTAAATATTTAATTTCACGTATAGTAGCGCCAAGACACTTCTCTATAGAGCTTTCCTCTAAGTGTTCAAATCTCTTGGATTCCATGTTGTAGGTTTTGTAAACTATTGTTTTTTCATGCCAAAAAAAGCTTGAATCTCTTCGACTTTTAAATTAATTTGTTCACGGCCGCCGAGGGCCGCCGCAAAATTCAGTGTTGACCTTTCTTCCATAGAAGCCATTTTCACAATTTTTTAAACAATTCCGTATAACGGAGCACAAAAATATCAATTTTCCAAAAACAGAAAAACAGTTCAACAGTTCACAATGAATTCCTTCCCCCTAAGGGGGAGGATCACAGTTCATAATATATGTACTTTGTACAAAAATTTCAACAACGTTTCCCTTACGGGAAACCAACAAGCACAAATATAACAATAACAGCAATGTTTTAACACAACTGACGGCGAAAGCAATCGAGAACCGAACACAAGAAAAGTCGGGAACCAACAGACGCTGAGACTAGAAAGAGGTGAACTCTTATAGCTGACGGGTAAGCTCAAACGCTGTTTGGAAAAGACTGTCTCACGTGACTTATTTGAAGGCTGCGATTGGTTGGGTTGCATATTGGCGCGTGATAGAGTAAGAGACTAATTGCGCCAATACTAACCAATCGGAGTGGTAGACACAACGGGATCCAAAACAGCGCCCAAAGGTTCTCACTAGAGTTCGCTACAGACAGCCCCCTCCCCCCACACGCACACACACACAACAATCCACCACTTTAGTTGGATTGTTGGTATTCCAGTTAATCACTCCGCTCAGAAGGCTGTTATGTTGTTTTGGGAGGAACCCGGTAAAGAAATGCATGGAACAAAGGTGATAACTTTAAATACGTTTATTGTGGTCACATGTATATATACACAAGCTGAATAGAAGTGGTTGATGTACGTTTATTCATATATCTACATGCATCTGCGTGGGTTGTATGTTACCTGTTAACCCTGGTGAAGAAAGTTCACAAGCAGTGATATGTTAGAACCAGTGCAGTGTGTTGGTGCTGTGTAGATGTTGTCGACGATGTTGGTGAGAAACATCAGTGGTGGCGACGAAGATGGATGTCGCTGTAATGTGGTCAGTGGTTAGACCTTAGAAGATCGGGAACCAACAGACGTTGAGACTAGAAAGAGGTGAACTCTTATAGCTGACGGGTAGGCTCAAACGCTGTTTGGAAAAGACTGTCTCACGTGACTTATTTGAAGGCTGTGATTGGTTGGGTTGCATATTGGCGTGCGATAGTGTAAGAGACTAATTGCGCCAATACTAACCAATCGGAGTGGTAGACACAGCAGGATCCAAAACAGCGCCTAAAGGTTGTCTGTTACCTGCTACGTTCGTAAGTATGTAATATAAGAAAGGAAACTCACTAGAGTTCGCTACATATATATACGAGTGAGTGAATGGACAAACAAAAGAAAAAGGCACTCAAGAGTTACACGTTATATTTAAATAGGTTGATTTGGTTTCAAGCGACTTAAAGTTTTGCAAGCACCTAACAGAAGCCCGTCTCTTTCACACTTTGGATAGCCGAATGGAGAGATACAAGAAGTCTAAGATGCCTACCGGAAGATACGCTGCTATTGGTCAAAGCAGATTACATGATGTCAAAGAATATCAGTTGCTCAGCGACAACAATTCCACACTATTTTAAAAGTGTGTATGTATAGGTATATGTGTGTGTATATAAATATGTGTGTGTGTGTGCGTGTGTATATAAATATATATATACATATATTGGTAATATATTTTCGTATATACATATAAGTTCTTGTATATATGTTTAGGTTTTTCTCTGTGTGTGTGTGTGTGTGTGTGTGTGTGTGTGTGTGTGTGTGTGTGTCTGTCTGTGTGTGTGTGTGTGTGTGTGTGTGTGTGTGTGTGTGTATGCATATGTATATATTTATATAAATTCTTGCATGCAATTTCCTTATGGATACTTACATGTATTTATTACGTATTAACATGTAAATATATGTGGATATTTGCGCAGATATATTTAGTATAATGAAGAAAGGACGGCTGAATTGTAAGAAAATTAATTCAAACGCCTATTTTTATGTGCGTGAGCGTTAACGTTAACTTTTCAACTACATAACCATTACAATTTTAAAAAACAACAAAATTATAACTAGAATCTGTAACTATCGAAATATATTTCTATATATCTCAAATAATATTAATCCAAATTCGTTTAGGTCGAAGACAATCTTTGGCTATTATAATAACATATAACAACAATATATAAGTGTAACGATAAAGTTTAAGTTTTATATAACGATAATATGAAATGTCGGGATCGTAATCAGTTTGCAAAGGATTGGTTCTACGTTGATTGCCATTATGTAAAGATGAAAAAAAACAGTAATTGAAGTTGTGAAGAAAATATTTATTTTTACCGTTACATTGTATATACCTTGCCTCGACGGGCAGGTGATAAAGTCCTAGAGCATACGAAGTAAAAAAGTTAATTTCGGCCTGTGTGTTCTTATTGTAGTAGTATGTTCTTACTGTAGTGGTAAACCATAGAGAGAGATATGGTAATGTGCAGAGAAGAGAAATTGGGTTAGTGAAAGTGAGAGAGTGTGGGACGTAACAATTGCTTCGTTGGCGAGATACCATAGTTGTTCTCTTTGCCCTTTTCTTTTTGCGACGGCGTTTTGTTTAGCCTGTCAGCCAGACTCCGTTCTCACTAACTGAGTTGTCATCAACTGACTAACTAATTGAGCTATCACTAACTGACTGATTTTTGCTTGGGGGTTCTTGTTTTTATAACTATCCAGAAGGATAAACATATCGTTGAGAACAATGAATTTCGTTGGTTGGTACTTGTTATCTTAATTCTAGTTTTTGGTGGCGTATAAGAGGTTAGAAGGGTCAAGTGGTGAAGACATTATTTCGGCCTAGCTAAGGCAATCTGGCAAATGTAAAACTGCTGTCACAGAAAAACTATTATTTCACCGAGAGAAAAGTTCTGTTGAACTGTTACTTGAAATTTGGCTATGGTGGATCGAATCCACTTCATGCCTGCAAGATCCGTGTATAAATTAAGTATCAGGGCATTACTTAATCTAGAGACTGTAATAAAATGTGTAAATAAATATAAATGATTATATAGTATTATATTGGTGGTATATAACAACTCTTCTCTTTCATTTAAAGTTACTGATATAAAAAAAAGATTGTTTAAAATAACTAACAAAAAATTTCTTTATTTACTTAATTTATTGGAGGGAGAATTCCGTAATAAATATGAAGAGAAACTTAGAACTACAATAGCTATAATCTATATCACCCCATCGATATAGAGTTGGGCTATAATAATGGATATCAAAATATTACTAGTTTTCAGAAGTAATCAAATTTGAAGTTGCTTAAATAAGGATTATTCACCGTAACTAACAAGAAAATGTCCGTAAGCAAAACAAGGATTTAGTACCGATAAACGATAAATCTAATCAATATTATTTTTTTAGATAAAGAACTATAAATAGTATATATCCAAATTTTATTAATTCTTTGAGAAGTAACAAAATTAGATTATTGCAATAAGAATACAAGCTATAAGCTATACAATAGTATAAGAATTATTATTGTGGTTATAAAATTTAGTTAGTAAGTCAAATAAAACTATTCATTTATTATTATCATCATCATCATCATCATTATTATTATCATCATTATTATCATCATCATCAATTAATTAATTAAATGGACGTATTTATACTATAATTATTTAGTATAATGAAGATATCTTATTTGTAATTTGTAATTAAAATCAAATTACTAACATAATGATGTATTTTACAGTAACTACAAGAATTTGCATTAAAAAGATTCAAAATATTCTGAATTAATCCACTAAAAAATTAATTTTCCAAATTCTACATTATTATATAGATTAAGATCACAAAACTTTAAAATATACATACATACACACACACACACACACACACACACACACACACACACACATATATATATATATATATATATATATATATATATATATTCATATACATATGCATACACATACACACACACGTACATATATATATATGTATACATACACACATACACATACATGCAAGTAGATATACACATATACAACTGTACCCATATATGCACACATATGGATACGCATACACATACAACTATATATATATCGTGAAGTATATTTGCCACCTAAACGTGGCTAACCCTTAAGGGTTGATGCTACTGTAACTTGTAGCCCCAGAAATACATCTTCTCCAGCTGGCTATTGACACACTGTCTGTGCCCTATCAGTATTTGCATCGTTCCCATCTCCAGGCTCACGTGATACACACGGACCCGAGTTTCTGGGTATTGACCCGTCATCAGATTTATTCATAGATACACAAAGATATATACGTACAAGATGAATATATAGAAGTATACAACCAATATATACACATCGAAATACAAACCTACATATACACATACATATGCATATATAAATGGATACATAGGAGTACAAATAATACACACTTAATGACATTTTCTAAACACATATTTAGGAATAGTGTGTACAAGATAGAACACTCTCACGTCTTTCATTAAGTAATTTCTTCGTAGATGTTAATCTATAATTAAATCCCGTTCTGTGTGTGTGTGTGTGTGTGTGTGTGTGTGTGTGTGTGTGTGTGTGTGTGTGTGTGTGTGTGTGTAACAGCCGTATTTTTCAACTGATTTTCTCCAAACTGGGAACATACAATATTTATGTTCCAAGGATGGTTTTACACTCTTAAAATTTTTCACATAATGAGTAACGAGTCTTATCCACGTTATCTCTTATCCAGGTTATCTCTTATCCACGTTATCCACGTTACATAATGAGTGACGTGGATAAGAGAGATAACTCTTTGCGAAATAACTTTCAGAAATTGATTCTCTCCCTTACATCCATCGGTCATGATTTTTTTTTAATATCGCTTTTTATATCAGATTCACGTCTTTGAAAGTTTTTAAAATATTTACTTCCGGTTTTCTAGCATCAGTGACGTCTACATCTCTCTATCTATATCTCTTTGTCCATCTCTCTCTATCTATATCTCTCTATCCATCTCTATAGCTATCTCTTTGTATCTATCTGTTTATATCTTATCTATCTATCTATATCTATCTTATTTGTCTAACTAGCTAGCCTTCTATATATATATATATATATATATATATATATATATATATATCACTTACTCTCTATTGCTTTCATTTTCATTTTACAGACGCTATTGTTTTCACTTTAAGCTCTATCGCTATTGTTTTCACTTTAAGCGCAATCGCTATTGTTTTCACTATAAGTTTACAAACAACAACGCCAAATTACTGACAGTTCACAACTACTGACCAAAGTAATTTCATACATAATTTACTGACAGAAGTAACTTCATAAATTTCACTTCAATCCGTACACTTCGTTAAATTTGCCTACAAATTTTTTTATTTACATTTGCCATGTTTTATGTGTGTGTGTTTTTGTGGGGGTGACGGAATTACTGATAAAATTAAGTTCATAATTTACTGACAGAAGTAATTTCAAAAATTTCACTTAAATTCATACACTTAGTTAATTTCCCCAAAAATTCCGTAAATTTTTTGTGTAATACCCGTACGATTTTCACTAAGAAAAAAAACTCAGATTTTTTGCGTGGAATCGAGTACCCTGACCTCCTAATATGCTGCAAATCCCTTATTTTTTTCAGAAAAAAAGGGGCAAGGGGGTACCCCACCCCCCGTCGCGGAATCACTAGAAATTTTTTCGTTGAATAAATTCCTGTGACCTTCCAATATGCTGCGAAACCCTTTTTGAGGTCCGAAAAACGTGGTGAGGTAAGGTGGAAGCCTCGGGAATTTCGCGCGCGCGCGCACCCATCCCTATTGATCTTTTCACCAGCACGATTTTCACTAGAGAAAACAATCGGATTTTTTGCGTGGAATCAAGTACCCTGACCTCCTAATCTCAGAACTTGAGGCAATCCAACGAAACTACACGAAGAAGATAGCCTCTATGCAGCATATAAGCTATTGGGAAAGACTCAAGAGATTAAGACTCTATTCCTTAGAGCGTAGGCAAGAAAGATATTCCATAATATACATCTGGAAGATCCTGGAAGGACTTGTCCCAAACTTTGGCATCGAAAGTTACACAAATAAAAGAACTTGACGCCACTGCATAGTGCCAAGGACTCCAAATTTGCCATCAAGATTAGGACAAGATACTGCAATAGCCTGGGCTTCAGAGGTCCACAGTTCTTCAATATCCTCCCGAAGGACCTGAGAGACCTGCATAGGGTGGATGTAGGTATCTTCAAAATAAAGCTGGACCTCTTCCTGCCAAGTGTCCCAGATGAACCAACTTCGCGGCAGGAGGTGCAAAATCTCTCATGCACCAAATGTCAATTCCTGAAAAGCATTCGTGAAGTAAAATTATGTAGCAACACCAAATGGCGGTGCCCCAGCATGGCCACACCTCATGAGCTGAAACTAGATTAAATGAAAAAAATGAAAAAATACATACACGCTATTATATATATGTATATATATATATATATATATATATATATATATATATATATATATATATATATATATATATATATATATATATATATATATATATATATATATATATATACAATATAAACGTCACATTCTCTACTATATATATATATATATTTAATAACGGACCATCTAATTCACAGTCTGGAAAATTTCTGGAAAATGTTGGGAATAGGTAAAATTTCCGAGGCTTCCACCACACCCCACTCCGTTTTTCGGACCCAAAAAAGCGTTTTGTAGCATATTAGGAGGTCACAGAAATTCATTCAACAAAAGAAAAAAAATTCCTATGATTCTGGGACAGGGTGTCCCCCTCGCCCCCTCCCCCTTCCGAACTAACATAAGGGATTTGCAGCATATTAGGTCAGGATTCCACGCAAAAAAAAAACCGATTTTTTTCCCTTAGTGGAAATCGTGCTGGGGAAAAGATCAATGAGTGTGGGGGATGAAATTTCCGAGGCTTCCACCTCATCCCACCCCGTTTTTCGGGCCCAAAAAGAGAATATTAGGTCACAGAAATTCATTCAACGAAAAGAAAAAATTTCCAATGATTCCGTACGGAGGGGGGGTCCCCTTATCCCCTTTTTTCCGAACCAAAATAAGGGATTTGCAGCATATTAGGAGGTCAGGGTACTTGATTCTACGCAAAAAATCCGAGTTTTTTTTTTCTTAGTGAAAATCGTGCGGGTATTACACAAAAAATTTACCAAAATTTCTTATTTTCTTTTTAACGGTTTTGTGTTTTTCTGTTGTTAACGGCTTTTTTCTGGTTCCTTCGATAATGGCTCTTTGGTTCACTGTCAAATTTCGCTTCAACCTGTATAATTCTTCATTTTCCGTAAAAATTTCTTATTTACTTTCTGCTCGTCGTATTAAGAAATATAATTTCCGTTACCCAGTTATCTTCATTGTTTACTATATTCTGCACCAGTGTATTTCTGTATACGTATCTAACCATTCCTAGAAGGAAAGTGTCAAATTTATCTTCAATGCCAAGGTCAACCAAAAGAATGTTTCTGTCCAGGGAAGCAGAGACAGCTGCAGAACAAACAAGCTGTGCACTACAAAAGCCAGAGCATCTCAAAGTGATGAACAGAGGTATGCACGGCTGACAAGGAATAGGATCTCCACTGCAGAACGAAGAGCAGTTGCAACAGCTCAGAGAAGCAACATCTATGAAGCAGCTTTCAATTATGATCCAGCAGTTCATTATGTAGATGACACTAGAGTTTCCATTGGTGCAATGACAATTGAGTGCATACATTGTAAAGCAAGTAAGTCGCCTGGAGAGACACCTGCACTGTGCTTCATTAGTGGAAAAGTTAAACTCCCTACAATCCCCCAAGATTCCAAGCACTTCCAAAACAAAATTAGAAGTACAACGCCGTACTACAGATGACATCATTTGGAGCCACAAGAGATTTAACTGAGCCAGGATTCATGCAAACTTTCAAGATCCAATGCCAGATTTATCATCGGATTGGCTCTCTACTACCTGTCATTTGAATCACCAAAATCGGTCTTTCATTGCTTATAATCTGTACCTGCTTTTTTGGTTACGAAATAAGCTACTCAAAACGTTTTTGAATTACATGTATTTACTTTATATACATATATGAGTTGGAACTTTCTTTTAACATTTCACATAACGTCTATGTTCCATGCTGGCATGGGTTGGAGAGTTATTAATGAAGAAAGTTGGTATCTCAGCTACTAGCAGTTGAGACCTGCATAATCTAGACGGCGTTTCAAAATTTCTTTAACCCGGGCAACGCTGGGTATTTCTGTAAGTATCTACACAGAAGTTGCACCTAGTATCATTAACTTTGTACGATCTAGCATGACTAAGTATTTTTCAATTTATGTCGTATGATTTCTTACTATCCTTCAATTTCCAAATTAGTTTATTCAGACTAGTACTGTTAAACCTATCTCTATTCCTAAAGGTGTACTCATGGTTTGCGATTCGGTTTTTAATAAAATTTTCCGTTGAGTCAATGTAAAATAATTTTTCCGTTCCGAATCAACCCTACATCTATATACAATGTTGTTTTGTAAACAAAAATTAAAATAACATTTATCCTTATATCTACAATCAGAATTTCTAGCTAGATTATTCTCTGTAATAGGTTTATTATTTCTATTATTGTAAAAATTGTCTAATCTTTTATTATTAAAGGAAGAGATAATTCTAAACAAAGTTTTATATACTGAAAAACCAATTCTAATCCTTTTATCATTGATTATTTTATTATATTTATGTTCTTTATTAAAGTGCTTAAACATAGATCTGTAAAAAAGATTGACCAAATTCGTTTTTATTTGCCGTGCGTAAGGAATAATAAACCAATTATCTTTATTATAATTAACATCATTAGGTGTATCTGGGTTGGCATATGGCGTATACTTATTATCCTTAGACTTAAGTCCATTTATATATCTATTTTTATACAGGATATAGTTGCTACACATGTTCCTATTAATATTTTTACTATTGTTAATCATATCATTACTACTTACAATTAAATTGCATACATATCTACTATTAAATCCACTCATTTCGTTGTCAACCAATTTTCCATTATTATAGTAAGATTTATTGCAGCTCCTATTCCTATTACAATATGCTATTGTATTCTAGTATCCTTCGTTTTTAAGGGTATCATTAATTCGGCATTATTATTAAAGATTTCCTCATTAGAGTATGAATAAGAAACATGTCTCGAAATATTATTAACCAAAGTTCTTGTGATTACTTTAGGATATACTTCAAATTATTGTTGGGTTTATGATACGGACTGGTAATTACATCTAGCTAATTAACTGAATCATGTTTATTTTCTATAGAGATAGATAAATCAAATCTTCTTTTTTTTTAATCTATGGAATTTTTTCATACATAGGTTCAGCTTTGTGTTAGATTGACTATTAACCAAAAATAGTGCATCATTTCTAGAGTCCAGCTTTAATGTCTGGAAATTCATTATGGAAATGATATATGTATATAAGTCAGTAACCTGGGCGGAATCGGCAGAACCCATGGTTATCTCAAAATAACCATTAGTATTTTTTCTGGCCCAGTACTTGTTATCAAATAAAATAATGGACATCCTGGCTTCCAAAATAACTTTAATTTCTTTTAAACTGAGGTTAGAATTTTTCCTAGCAAATATAAGTGCACTATTTAGCACAATGGGATTAATAGCAGAATAATAATTATTAATATCGAACTGAATGAATTTACTTCCATTTTTATTATCTAATTTATCAAACCAGCTAATGGTTTCCTGGGTATTGGACCAGAGATCTAGTTTCAATATTTCCTTAAGTTTAGGTCTATACTTATCTAGAATTTGCCCAGAACTGCCTGGGCAAATTAATCTAACTTTAGGGCTAGAGAAAAAGTTATCTTTATGATCTTTCAAAACAGTTCTGGACCTCCTAGGCACAAGAGGCTCAGTTCTGTCAAGATCAAAATCACACATAATTTTCTTAGCTTCTAAGTTAATAGAACTTAAGACATTCTTATTTACTACTGTATAGTTATTAGTAATCTCATTTTCCATTAATTCAAGATATTTATAAATACACATGTGATATAAATAACCAGTTTTGTCCGAAGGCACAATAATTCCCTTTTTGCTCTTATTTTTTAGTTCACATACTAAAGCTTTCATTTTCAAAAGTTGTTCATTCCCTCTAACAGGAATGATCAACCCGACCAAATCCGAGATCGGCCAGGCGAGCAAGCATATACGGGAAAAGATTAATGACGACATAGGGAGAGCCTCCGACCTCTCTCTGTGGCGCAGCACCAAAGAGATACTTTATGGTTTAATGCCAACTAGGGGAGGGACAGAGCAAGGTTCAAACAATTTGACACAGTCGATTTTTACCCGTCGATAAAAAGGTTTATTGGTGAAGGCACTTTCACTTGCTAAGGGCATCACAGATATTAGCAATAGAGATATAGACGTTATCATACATGCCAGGAAGATGGTGCTGTTCAATAAAGATTCAACATGGGTCGTGGCTATAGGAGCCTACGACTGCGCCGACGTATGTGATCTAATTGGACTCTTCCCTTCGGTCCCCTTCAGTCTCTACAGTAATGACGCTCTAGCCATCTCTAGAGGAGCCAACGATAGACTTAGAAAGGACCTGAATAGTGCCCTAGGCTCCATGAGACTCAAAATCACTATCGAGACGAATCTCACCACCGTAGACTTCCTAGATGTCACTGTAGACTTGGGCTCTGGTACACACAGGCTCTATCGCAACCCTCTCTCCTTACTTTTTTAACAAGTAAACAACAGCACAAATAACTACGCAGAGGCAGTCATGGTTGAAACAAGAACAACAAGCATTATTAAAAGAGAAAAGAAGCATGGTCACTCCTTAGCCAAGTGACCTTATCTTATCGCCCATCACTTGTTATACGCTCATAAATTAGTTTGATATTTGAGCTCTGATTGGTTGTATGGAGGTCCGGAACTCTCGTCGGATAGAAAAATTTCGCGGCCCGCATGTCATAATGATAACAGCATTGATGGTAGCCTCAACAGCACCGCCGGTGGCAACAACATCCCCAGACCCGGAGCCAACCGGAGATGCACCAGTAATGTGAACACAGCCAACACCCAAGCCTGGAAATACATCGGATAAGCCAGTACGACATTTAAACGACGCTTGTACAACTTCAGAGTCTCAGACAAACGATTCGTTACACCCCTGACCAGCCATATGTGGTGTCTCAAAGATCAAGGGATCCCATACGATATCAAGTGGAAGAGCTAAAAACGGTGAGACCCCTACTCCAACAGGAGCTGACATCTAGGTCGCAGAATACTTGCCAAGAAATCTTCACACCATGCTTCCATTTGAAGCGCTACCTTTGCAAACATAGGATTTCCCGTTCGCTGTTTAAGCCCAGAAGAGTCCTTACGTTCCTGAACAGGCCAAGGGATAGATCCCTTATTCCCCTCTCCAAATAGCTGGTCTAGGGGAGATAATCCGTCCTCACTTTCACCGGACTTTTTATTCTCTGATGACCATATGATCGTTGACCGTAATAATTTCCTACCCCCAAGAGGTGAACATGTCTTCAGACTAGAGTCTGATTAGTTGTCCATTGGTTACTCCATGATCAGACATTAATTTTATTACTTCAATATATATACATGATGTGATGGGTAAATTGTCTCCATCTTATATTCATTATTTCGTGCATGTGCATTGTTTATTTTTGATTTTGTCGACTACACAGTATAGTAGGATCAGTTGGGTACCGTCTGTGAGAAAAAACATCACTATGATGCCATTCACTCTGCCATAAATTTGGAAACAACATGCTGTACTACTAAGCATTCGCGCTGGGAGCTCCAATACGAACATTTCAGAGTGTGTGGGTGTCAATCTGAGGACAGTGCAGAGGATTCGGAAAGATTTGGATGAGTCCAATGGTGATTACGAAGGTACGACAGATCGGAAAACTCACTGTGATCGTTCTGATAAGAAAAGAACTCTTGAATTTGTTGGTGAGATCTAGGCCATGATTGACAACGATCCCTCCAAGTCAATCAGGTCAATCGCCAGGGACATGGGAGTGTTTGAGTTTCTTATCAGGCAAGTAATACATAAAGATATTCGGTTTTCTCCAATTTTAAACTCGAGCCATTAAGGACAAGAGGAAAGACCGCGCTACGAAGCTTTTGAACAAACCCAAGCATCCCCTCCAACCGAACATGCTTTGGTTTTTCTCAGACGCGAAAAATTTCTGCCAGGATCAGATGATGAACAGAGAGAACAACCATTAGCTTGCCTTATCCTCAAAACATATACCGACAGTGATAAAGATGAAACATCCAATCAACATCATTGTGTTTGGAGTGATCACTAGTGATGGTGACGTTATACTAGCTGTTTCTTAATGGCTCACCGTCGGTTACAACGTCGAGAGTTCCAGTTGATCCGATCAACGGAACAGCCTGCTCGTGCATGCGGTTGAGCACTCCATAGACACGTGTACCCCTAGCGTAGTTCTCAGGGAGATTCAGCGTGACACAGAGTGTGACGAGGTTGGCCTTTTGAAATACAGGTACAACTGATTTGTGGCAACTGAGTAGGCTGGCGCAAGGTGAAATAAAGTATCTTGGTCAAGGACACGGCTTAAGCCACGCCACGCCTTCACAGTTTGTTTCTTACTAATATATATATATATATATATATATATATATATATATATATATATATATATATATATATATATATATTTGACAGGAAGAACAACAAAAGAAAGAAAGAGACCTCGAAATTATGCAAATAGAGAAATTTATCTGTAAAAATATGTGACACTTATTCAGTAACCATGATAAAACTCCGAGTTTCGGATGCCAAGGTGGGAACCCACACCAACATCTCTTCAGTTATGTGGTCATAGAACATTCCTGTGAAAAATGACCGTCAAAAACATAATTATAGGGTTAATGTTTTTGTATTGTTTATTTACATAACTATAGGGTTAATGTTTTTGTATTTTTTCCACACATATTTTTCTGTTTTCTCCCCTCTACTGACGTACAAGGAACTTTATATGTGCGCGCTTGTGAGTATGCGCGTGGATGCGTGCGTAATGTAGATATATGCGTGCGTATATAGAGATATGTGCGTGCCTATATGGATATATGCGTGCATGCGATAATATACGCAGTTTTAGACGCGTTTTGACTTTGTCACTACACAGTAATTTCCCTTTGTTCATTTTTCACAGGAATTTTCAATGGCCACATAACCGAAGAGATGTTGGTGTGGGCTCCCACCCTGGCATCCGAAACTCGGAGTTTAATCATGGCTACTGAATAACTGTCACATATTTTTACAGATATATATATATATTAGAAGGTTTGGAGGTGATGTACAGGTATTATATATTAGAAAAAATAAGGTACACAGAGATCTGGATGGTTGTACATTTACAGATTTTTATTAATATGTCACATGTTTTTATAAATCATATATTAGCGCTTGCATCTACTCTAGTAGATTCTTCAGATTTGAATTTTTTGAGGGAATTCGTCTCTTTTTATAGTATTATTGAGTGTGTAGGGATAGAGATATAGGATAGTAAAAGAGGGTGAGGAATGGGGAGAAAGTGAGAGAGAGTGTGTGTGTTTTTTGTATGTGTGCTTTTGTGTGTGTGTGTGTGTGTATGTATGTGTGTGTGTGTGTGTGTGTGTGTGTGTGCATCTGAAAGGGGTGTCAATGGAAAAGAGAAGGAGTGAAAGAAGGAAGAGAGAAAGAAGAAAAAATGTGTTTACATCTATACAGCTGGTCAGTTCTTTCAATTGAAAGTGACAAGTTGATTCTTGGCCAGTGAGAGAGAGAGTGTGTGTGTGTGTGTGTGCCTGCCTGTGCATCTGAAAGGCGTGTCAATGGAAAAGAGAAGGAAAGAAAGAAGGAAGAAGAAAAAATATGTTTACATCTATACAGTTGTTCAGTTCTTTCAATAGATGACAAGTTGGTTAATAAAAGTTATTTTTCAAAAAATTGTCTGAATTTATTATCATCACCATCATCCTTGTCCAATGTTTGATTCCCGTGCTGGTATGGGTTGGAAAATCTGGATGTAAGAATGTTTCTATTTATGTATGTTCACATATGTATAGTACTCTGTGTGTGTGTGTGTGTGTGTGTGTGTGTGTGTGTGTGTGTGTGTGTGTGTGTGTGTGTGTGTGTGTGTGTGTGTGTGTGTGTGTGTGTGCTTAATAAAAAAATTACAGAAAAAATTCAGAAAAAAATATGAAACAATACTTCATAACGATGTTCTCCCCCAAACTGAATGGCTGAAAATATGAAAATCACAGCAACTTCCCTATAAATCCATCTAGAACTATTAGCTTAGTCTGTATAATAATGTCCTCACAATGTACAAGAAATTGTATGCATATTTGTTTCATTGAGCTCCTTCACAAGACACTTTCCCTTGTACATTATTACTCATCCCAATATCTTCATTTTTGTAAAGAATTGTTCGTTATCTTCATTCCTCTTGAATATATATAAATATATATATATATATATATATATATATATATATATATATATAGCTGTGACTGATGAAATATCACTATTTCTGTAATGATTTGTACTGGATGAAGGACCAATTTTGTTAAGTAAACTTTAATTTTGTATTAAACACACAGGCACAGACAGACAGACACACAGACAGACAGACACACAGACACACACACACACATACACACAGAACTATACATATGTGTATATACATAAATAGAAACACTCTTACATCCAGATTTTCCAACCCATACCAGCGCGGGAATCAAACATTGGACAAGGATGATGGTGATAATGATATTAAATTCAGACAATTTTTTGAAAAATAACTTTTATCAACCAACTTGTCATCTATTGAAAGAACTGAACAGCTGTATAGATGTAAGCATATTTTTTCTTCCTCCTTTCTTCCTTCTTTCATTCTTTCATTTTTCCACTGACACTCCTTTCAGATACACAGGCACACACACAGACACATACACACGCACACAAAAAAACACACACTCTCTCTCACTGGACAATGATGATGACGATGATAATAAATCCAGACAATTTTTGTGCCATTTTTAAAGGCCAAGAATCAACTCACTTTCAATTGAAAGAACTGACCAGCTGTATAGATGTAAACACATTTTTTCTTCTTTCTCTCTTCCTTCTTTCTTTCCTTCTCGTTTCCATTGACACTCCTTTCAGATACACACACACACACACACACAAATACACACACTCTCTCTCACTTTCTCCCCATTCCTCACCCTCTTTTACTATCCTATATCTCTCTCCACCCCTACACAATAATATTATAAAAAGAGACGAATCCCCTCAAAAAAATATAAATCTGAAGTTTCTACTAGAATAGATGCAAGCGCTAATATATGATTTATAAAAACATGTGACATATTAATAAAAATCTGTAAATGTACAACCATCCAGATCTCTGAGTACCTTATTTTTTCTAATATATATATTATGTATGTATCATTTAAATTTGTTGTTAATTATTTTATGTAAATGTTTATCGGAGGTTAATTAAATTGAATCATTTTCTTTTGTTGTTGCTTTGCTGGATCTTTTTGAAGTTGATTGTGAAGTTCCGTAGCCAGAGCTCACTAATCCAAGCTTGAGAAGACTCTTCAATTCTATCAATAAGCCATTACCATCTCATTCTACGTGCCGAAATTATGTTGATATACTTAGAGCAAATACGGTTGAAAATTGCAAGAGCTGTCTGGCTGATCAAAATGTATTTTTAATTGTTGATGAAAGTGAGATCGATGACAAAAACATTGTTAATGTACTTATTGGTTCACTTAAAAGTCCTCAAAAAACGTTCTTAATAGAATGTTTGCCACTTCAATCAGCTCTAATTACCACAGTCATAGCTAAGAAGTATGACGGTTCCAAGAGAAAATTTTCTCTCACTATTGTCTGGTGTTGCTCAGATAGCTGCTGGAGAAATTTTGCAACTTATGTACTCTAATCACTTCCATGTAACTTACTTCTCCTATATACTACACAATTGTACTCCAAAAATAAAAATTTTCTACTTTTCAGTCGATTGTCTGAGTGCCACCGTCAATGCTGCTACTGTAAAAAACAAACACCTTAGACAGCAATTCAAAACAATCAGACATTACCCCTCAGGCAATTGAGACCAAGTTGGGTAGCTGGTTGGTTGCCTGAAATTGCTGTACCAAGAACTTTGCAGAAGTTACAAAAATTGTTGAGAGTTTTGAGGACAGAGGCATTTTGGTGCAGTCATTGAAAGAAGCTGTGCGAAATACTGAGATCAGGAGTAACCTCGCCCAAATTTCTTCAAACTATCTGTAGTTGAAAGAGTTGATTTTAAAAGCTAAGTCAACAGCCTTCACCATCTATGATGTTTACAAAAGCCTCAAAGAATTGAAATTCAAAAAAACCCATGTTGCATCATGAATTACATTGATTTTAGATTAAATAAAAACCAAATTAATTTAGTAACTCAGCTAATGAAACTTTAAGTTTTACCCGTAGAATATGCAGATCTGATACGATGCCAACTGACATCAGCTGCTGTAGAATGCAGTTGCTCAATACTGAAAAATATTCATTTAAATGACTAGAATTTTTTGCCTACAAATATAAGGCATTACATTCTGTACTATAATAAATTTCCACAATAGTTATTTTTAATTGCTTTAGTAATACTCGTATATAAAATAATCAAAACTAGAGTGAACTCCCTAATGTTTATGAATTTATTAATAACTAACTTAAAAGCCACCCTATCGGGCGGCTTTTAAGCTAGCTCCTGTGGCGGGCTCTTCATTGGGCCTTGGGCCCAACAATGACACTTCATGCATTGAGTACATATTAAATATTATTAAACTTGACCAATATTTTTCAAGCAATGAACAATATTCATCAAAACAATGATATAATTTGTCGACTTGGAACTTATTGCAAAAATGAATGATAAACAACATTTTTGTCTTCCAATTCAGGGATCAGTATTCTATCTAACCTCTCTCTCTCTTCTCTCTCTCTCTCTCTCTCTCTCTCTCTCTCTCTCTCTCTCTTTCTCTCTCTCTCTCTCTCTCTCTCTCTCTCTCTCTCTCTCTCTCTCTCTCTTTCTGTTGATTGTTTTCAACCATCACCATCGCCATCACAACTGCCATACACACACCTTTCAGACTTCTGATGCCACCAATATCAATACCTTTGACTTCGCCGCCTTCCTCTCCACAACCATCATCACTGTCTTTCACATTGTTTACTATCACTGTCATCCCTGACCGCCTCGGCTACCACCTCCACCACTATCACCACTGTCGCCTCCGCCTCTATCACAACTACAGCTCATACTATTGCTATCACATCATTACCATCACAACCGTCAATCAACTACTGCCCTCACCGTCATTGAATAGTGAGAGAGGGGATCAAAGTGTGACACACTGACACAGAAATTCGTTTTGGCATTTATTATTATAGATAATAAGGTTAAAATTTGTCAATAAAGTTTTAAAAGTATGAAAATAAGGTTAAAATGTCTGAAAATAGAGTTAAAATAAAGCAATTTTAAAGGTTATGAGAATTGCCCTAATAATGATACGAATGTAATTGTTAAAAAACTAAGCATTGAAGATGAACATATTATTAAAAAGCATAGATCCAATTCTGTAGATACTAAATATATGGTTGGTATAATCATTAATAATAGTAATAATAGTAACAATAATAATAATAATCCTTTCTACTGGAGGCACAAGGCCTCATATTTGGGGAGAGGGGACTAGTCGATTACATCGACCTCAGTGTTTCACTGGTACTTAATTTTATCGACCCCGAAAGGATGAAAGGCAAAGTCGACCTCAGCA
The DNA here is from genome assembly GCF_046866305.1 of Octopus bimaculoides. Taxonomy (NCBI): domain Eukaryota; kingdom Metazoa; phylum Mollusca; class Cephalopoda; order Octopoda; family Octopodidae; genus Octopus; species Octopus bimaculoides. Next base: position 29,466,152 of record NC_142946.1, read on the forward strand.
GCATTTGAACTCAGAACGTAAAGACGGACTAAATGCCGCAGAGCATTTTACCCGGCATGCTAACGATTCTGCCAGGCTCAGCACTTTGATAATAATAATAATAATAATAATAATAATAATAATAATAATAATAATAATAATAATAATAATAATAATAATAATAATAATAATAAGGAATAATAAGGAATATATTCACAGACACGACAGAGCTGGGACCTATATACACTGGAAGCTATGCCAACACTATGGAATAACAACAGAAAAAAGATGGTATAAACACACGCCAGAAAAGGTCACAGAAAACGAGAAAGCAACCATACTCTGGGATATGCCAATACACACAGATAGAGAAATTAAGGCAAATAGACCAGATATAGTTGTCAAAGATCATGAAGGGAAAAAATGCTTTCTAATTGATGTATCAATACCAGCAGATGACAACGTTTCTCGAAAAGAAATGGAAAAACTTTCAAAATACAAAGACCTGGAAATAGAGATAACTCGAATGTGGAGTCTAAAAACAGAAACAATTCCTATCATAGTAGGTGCCTTAGGTATAATTAAAAAATACTCAGACAAATACATAACAAAAATACCAGGACTTACAAATATATGTAACATACAGAAAATTGCACTACTGGGTACTGCACACATTCTACGCAAAACACTTTCAATACAGTAAACATAAAAGCACCACAGCAAACCACAGCACATACCCAAGGCGCACAGAGCTGCGCTCGGTAGTGAAGTGAAAGCACGTTATAAAAATAAAACTACTGAACAATAATAATAATAATAATAATAATAATAATAATAAACTTAAGAATAAAAATTACAGTAGAAAAAATTCAATATTAATAATGCTAATACTAAGAAAATCGTATATATAAATAATAGAAAATAAATCAAGGAATATCATATGGTATAATGCACCATTGACATACTCAATAGCTACCAATATTCCTCTAAAATTCTTTGCTGCACTAGATACGTATTTCCTACCTTCAAGTAAATATGGGAAATTATTTAATCACCATAGTATAAAATTTTCGTATTCAACCACTAGAAATAAGCAAAATATGTAAACAAGAGTAGAATCGATAATGTGTATTTGTGAAATTAACTCGAATAATAATTTTCTTGAACTAAATTTTGATCCTTTGAGTAATTCTGACTCTGATAATACAGTTAAGCCCTAGTTTTAGCATTAATCATAATAATAATAATGATCCTGCTTTAACACCTCAATCTGATTACCAAATACAAATTAATAAATGCCTGTTTAATTGTAAAAACAAATTTGTCCTTTAGAAAATCAGAGTTTAAGGAAAAATATAGTCTATCAATGTAAGGTAACAACAGGGGATCGTAAGTATTACTTAGGTCCATCTGCTATAATTTGGAAATCTAGATTTCATAATCATTCTCATTAATTTAAATATAGAAGAAAAGATAATTCTGTAAATCTTAGTTAATGCATTTGGGATTTAAAAGATATGAACATTGAGTATGATTCAAAATGGTCCATTATTAGTTACACACCATCGTACAATATTAGCAATTTTAAATGTAATCCTTGCCTTGAAGAAATATATTATATAATTACTTCTAAATTAATTTTATCACATTTTTGTCACAAATTTCGGAATATTTCAATTCTTAATTATAATTGCTTTTCATATGTTATATAACGAGCATAATTTTTCAAACAACTTTTACTATATTTAATAAATAGTTAACTAATTTCGTGACGTAGAATCCCTATTTCTAACTGTCGTAACGTAGAATTCTCATGCTAATTTTTTATTCTTTTGTTATCCTCTGACGTCACCAAAAGTTGAATACGAAAATAGCTTTTCTTAGATCATATTTCTTCTTAACGTTCTTTCTGTATGCAATCATATACTGGAAATATTTCCTTAGTTTACTTTGAATTTAATTAATTTTGGATCGCCTTTAAAACGTTGTGTGTTTTCAGAAATATTAATTTTAATTATATTTCTTATATCTAAATATATTGATACAACAGAAACAATTGTCGGCTTTGTATTCTATAATTAAGGATATGAATTTCTCTATCCGTATTTTTGTTGTCTAATACTCTGAATTTCTCGAACTTTTTCTAAATGATATTTGGATCTACTTATCATACATGAGGAATTACCTTGGATGTGCATTCTACTTGATTTTATTGGTATTTGATTATTTAATATAGTTAGCCAAATTCGGTTAAAATTTAGCGTTTTATTGATATATGCCTGGATTTTTTTATCCCTTCTTCTTCTTCTTCTTCTTCTTCTTCTTCTTCTTCTTCTTCTTCTTCTTCTTCTTCTTCTTCTTCTTCTTCTTCTTGTTTTCTTCCTCCTCCTCCTTCTTCTGATATATATATATATATATATATATATATATATATATATATATATATATATATATATATATATTAACTTATACTTGTTTCAGTCATTTGGCTGCAGCCATACTGGGGCACCGCCTTGAAAAAAGTTCTCCGCCCGCAGAGGGACACGAACCTGCAATCCCCAGATACCACGATGCTCTACCGACTGAGCTAAAAACCACAAATCTTGTAAATTCAGTTACGCTGGGTTTCCTGGTCGAATTAATTTATTCTGTCATATATATGTATTTGGCTTGCAAGATTCTTTATGTGAATTCGTGTGTTGAAGCATATTTCATTGTGTCAGGGGAAAATCATTCTCTTTTAGTGCTTTAACACACTCACTAACGACTATTGAAGAGGTTGCAAGACGCAAAGAAAGTTTTAGAAGAAATAAATAAGTAAATGAATGGAAATCGAACCGGTGTGTGTTAAGTGATAAGGCACTTTCATTTACCATATAGCTTATACAAATAGGGAACAATAAGGACAGACAAACATAGGGTCAAATAAACAATATGAGGGTAAACATTAGATGGAAAAAGGTGAACGACGTATGGAAAACAAGATGCAGTTAGGGATGCAGGGACCACTCAAGCCACGTACCATCACTGATCTTTTGAAATCATTAGTGTTCGTGCTCAAGTTAGCTCATTAATACATATCAAGCGCGCCACTGTCATCAATCTAGCCGCAAATTTACGCGGTGGCAAGGACTTTCTCTCCGGCCTTATTTTTCTTTTTAATTAGAGTTTGAAACAATGTAATAAACCAAAGTTGGAGAGAAAGATGCCTGCTACGATTCCTTTCACACGTGTCAGCCATACGACCTCTTTCGCAATAGCCACTAGACAGGGAAAAGTGGCCTGTCTTTCCTTGCTGAGGAAAGGCGATGGAACAATCTTGATAATGGACTTGGTTGATAGCTGTGCTCCTCCTATGCGTGACAGCAGATGTTCGACGTAAACCCATAGCTCTGATATCCGCGAGCACTGCACGATCGTGTGCAGAACACTTTCACTGCTCCACTGACATCTCGAGCATGTTGGTGTGGTTGAACTACCGTGTCTAAACAGTTTATCTCGAACAGGTAATGCTCCTAGGTAGCACTACCAGGTCAGGAATATTTTGGTAGTTATTCATAGGCTCTGACCCGAAAGTTTTCCGGAACAGACCGGCAAGTTGACAGTCATCGAAACCCAGTGTCTCCCCTTAGACGTCATCACACTTGCCCGCTACTAATTCTCTATAGAACCACCACTGCTCATGTTGCCCGTATGGGAGAGAAGCGAGAGGGCCTGACGGCACACCGCTTGCCAAGCACCCAACCAGATCTTCGCCTGATCCACGAATTTAGCTCACTAAAGCATGTGAACTGTGGGAAGACAAGTTCAACGACCACAACTGCACACCATCTAGGTAGAGCCACAGATGTCTCAGCCTCAGCGCATGCCCGCGCATTTTAGCCAAGGTATCCCCACCCCGTTTAGTGGCAGTTGACAGTAGATAGAGCGTCTGACCAATGGTTTCCTGCCCCTCTACAAAAAGCGAAAGAACAGACGTTCCAACTTGAGCAGCCACGAGTACGGGCACGGCACGATGATTAGGCGGTAGATGATGACGGATGGCGATAGACACATTCGCCACCTCTACCCTTCCTTTCAAGGACAGTTTCCTCTCAGCCCATTTCTGGGTGAGATTGGCTACTCTACTCGTAACCTCGCCCTAGTTTCTCTTTATCTGGAGATCTGGTCCAAACAAGACCCCTAACAATTTCGCCGGTCCGTCCGTCCAACATACCACGACGTTGTTGGGCGGCATCGGCCTGCTTCTCCAGGTGCTGAGCTGCAGGCCGACTAACTTACCCTCGTATATTTTTGTTCCTGTCACCACTTCTTAATCCTTTATCGTACCACCTACTTGTTGTAGGTGGGTACGATGATGGTGATGTCTGCGGACGCTGTCACTGTCTTCCTGCACTCCAGATCAGACAGGATGCATCTCAGAGCCTCCATTTTCTGCAGTAATAGTTCAAGGGCCAGAACATACAGGAGGGAGGAGAGAGGGTACCCTTGGCGGAGCGAGCGCTCAATGCAGAACGGCTTTGGTTGAAATTTATTCACCCGAACGACCGACTGAATGTTACTGTAAAAAGCGGTGATCCATCCGCAAAACTCCGGACAAAACCCAATGGCCTCGAGAACTGCCGCCAAATACCGATGGTCAACCCTATCGAAAGACTTAGACTGATCTAAATGAATCAGAGCCCTTCCTGTGCCAAGAATTCTAGCCACCCTCTATATGGTGTAGCGTATGAGGTGGAGATTGTCGTGTATTGTTCTGCTTGGCATGGCGCAGGTTTGTGCCTCCCCAACCAGTTCATCCATGACATGCGCCAAACTCTTCGGTGGTACCTTAACCAAAATCTTCAGCTTTGCGTTGAACAGAGTGATGGGCCTGAAATTATCATATAGTCCCCCTTGTTTGGATCCTTTCAAAGCCGCACCACGACCCCCCACCCCGCCGGCTTACAGAACTGAGAATGCTCCCATTCTGCCGCCAGTTGGTGTAAATGCTTGACAGTAGGTGTCCAAACAAGTCTGGCATTTTGTAATAAAATTCGTAGGGTAGTCCATCTAGCCCCGACGACTTGTCCCCGACGCAGCCCGATAGAGCCTCTTCTACCTCCGCAGACGTGATCGGCCCTTCACAGCACTCCGCTTCCTACCCCGAGAGTTGCGGCAAACCGGCAAGGAAGCCTGTGAAGTCCATCCTGCACCCTGGCTCACCACTCATTCCAAACTGCTGGGTGAAATGCGGGTTCGTTTATTGTTTGCCTCTGTTGATCGTCCAAAGATTTAATGGTAGCATCGTTTCCACGTTGAGCCTCTACCACACGGACTCATCGAGAGGTGTTGATTCTCTCTTGTCCCATTGCACGTATTTTAAACCTGACAATGCATCCTTCGTGCTTGGCATTGAGGTGTTGGTCTAGAACCAACCTCGCTGCCAGCACATTGGATGCACTGCCTACCTTCATTGCTTCTTCTAGAGATCTAACTAATTCCCTTTCTACTCTATTTTTCTTAAGAACTAATTCTTTGCTAAACTTAATTGACTCAAATTCTATGGCTTTTTTGAGGGCCTCTTAACGCCCTCTTAACTAACTCCCTAATTTGGTTACTGGCAGCGTTACAGGCTAGGAGTGATTTGTTCGCAGCAGCAAAAAGTACGTCCGTTCAGTAGAAAGCACATTTTTTATTCGCCATAAAAGGTTAAATGAAGAGGGAACAATACAGGACAGACAAACGTGGGGGTCACATAAATAATATGGAGTAAAAATTAGATGGAAGACGATGGATAATGAGTACGGAGAATAAGACGAAGTTAGGGATGTGGGGACCCCACAAGCCATGTACCTTTACTGAATTTTTTTGGAAGCCTGGGTGTTCGTGCTCAAGTTGCCTCGTTCATTCGCATCAGGTGCGTCACTTCCATCCATCTTGCTGCAAATTTACGCAGTGGCAAGGACTTTCTCTCCAGCCTTATTTTTCTTTTTAATTGGAATTTTAAATGATTTATTATACCAAGGCTGGAGAGAAAGATGCTTGTTGCGATTCCTTTCACATGTATTATCCATATGACCTCCTTCGCTATAGCCACTAAGGAGACAAAAGGGGCTTATCTTTCCTTGTTGAGAAAAGACGATGAAACAATCTTGGTAATGGACTCGGTTGATAGCTGTACTTTTCCTATGCGTGACAGCAGGTGTTCAACATAAACCCATAGCTCTGATATCTGCGGGCACTGCACGATCGTGTGCAGAAAAGTTTCACTGCTCTGCTCGTATCTCAGGCATATATGCGTGGTGAAACTACTGTGTTTGAAGCGTTTCTCTCGAACAGGTAATGCTCTTCGGTAGCACTATCAGGCCAGGGATTTCTGGTAGTTATCCATAGGCCCTGGCCCGAAAGTCCACCGGAACAGGCTGGCAAGTTGACCGCCATCGAAACCCAGGGTCTTCCCTATGACGTCATCACACTTGCACGCTACTAATCCTCTACAGAAGGACGAGGTGGAACCCCTGCCGCTCACGTTGTCCTATGGGAGAGAAGCAAGAGAGCTTGACAGCATTCCGCTTGCCAAGCACCCAACCTACGTCTACGCCTGATCCACGGGTTCAGGAGGTGAACTGTGGAAAAACAAGTTCAACGAACGGTGACCACACCTGCACACCGTCTAGGTAGAGCCAGAGATGTCTCAGCCTCAGCGCATGCCTGCCCATTTTTAGCCAAGACATCGCATTCCCAGCCCCCTATTTAGTGGAAGTTGACACAAGATAGAGCGCCTGACCAGTGGTTTTCTGCCACTCCACAAAAAGCAGAAGAGCAGGCGTTTCAGCTTGAGCAGCCACGAATACGTGCAAGGCACGACGGTTAGGCGGTTAGTGATGACAGATGCGATAAACACACTCATCACCTCCGCCATCCCTTTCAAGGATAACTTTCTCTCAACCCATTTCTGGGTGAGATTAGCTACTCTACTCGTAACCTCGCCCTAGTTTCTCTCTATCTGGAGATCTGGTCCAAACAAGACCCCCTAGCAATTTCACCGGTCCGTCCGACGTCCCACGACGTTATTAGGCGGCATCGGCCTGCATCTCCAGGTGCCGAGTAGCAAGCTGAGTGACTTATCATGGTTTATTTTTGCTCCTGTCACCACTTTATGGCACCACCTACTTGTTGTAGGTGCTTGACACTGGATACAACGACGGTGATGACGTCCGCGTACGCTGTCACTGTCCTTCCGCATCCTAGATCTCGCAAGATGCTACTCAGAGCATTTTCTGAAGTAATGGTTCAAAAGCCAAAACATACAGAAGGGAGGGAGCGGGCATCCTTGGCGAACCGAATGCTCAATGGAGAACGGCTCTGAACGAAATCCGTTCATCCGAACGACCGACTGAATGTAAAGTGCGGTGATCCAGCCTCGAAAGTCCGGGCCAAAACCCGTTGCCTCGTGGACCGCCACCAAGTACAGCTGGTCGACTCTGTCGAATGCCTTAGACTAATCTAAATGGATCAGAGCACCTCTTGTGCCAGGAATTCTAGCTTCCCTTTCCATGTTGTAGCGTATGAGGTGGAGATTATCGTGTATTGTTCGGTCTGGGATGGCGCAGGTTCGCGCTACCCCTCTCCAACCAGCTTATCCACGACACACGTCAACCTCTTTGGCAACACTTTGGCCAAAATCTTCAACTTTGCGTTAAGCAGAGTGATGGACCTGAAGCTATCTAAGAAGACCCCTTGTATGGATTCTTTCTTAGTAGCGCCACCAGTCCCACGGCTTACAGAACTAAGAATGCTCTCATTCTGCCGGCAGTTGGCGTAAATGCTTGCCAGTAGGTGTCCAAATAAGTCTGGCATGTTGTAATAAAATTCGTAGGGTAGACCATCTAGCCCCGGCGACTTGTCCCCGACGCATCCCGGTAGGACCTCTTCCACGATGCAGCTGTGATCGGCGAGGAAGTTCGTGACATCCATCCTGCACCCTGTCACGCCACTCGTTCCAAAAAGCCGAACGAAATGCTGGTGAAGGATCTTACACATTTCATCGGGTTCGTTTATTGATTACCCCTGCTGGTTACCCAAAGACCTTTTGGTAGCATCATTGCCATGTTGAGCTTCTACCACTCGGACCCATCGGGCGGCATTGATTCTCTCTTGTTCCATAGCGCTTATCTTAGCTCTGACAATGCATCCTTAGTGTTTGGCCTTGAGCTGTTGGTCGAGGGACAACCTCGCTTCCAGCACGTTGGATGCACTGCCTGCCCTCATTGCCTCTTCTAGAGACCTAACTAATTCCCTTTTTTCTCTCTTTTTTTAAGAAATAATACTTTGCTAAACCTAATTGACTCAAATTTGTTTGAGGACGTACCACCAGTTGTTATTTAAGATGGTGCCTGTTAACGCCCTCTTGACTAACTCCCTAATCCGGTTGCTGTAAGCGTTACAGGCTTGGAGTTATTTGTTTAGATTCCAGTAACCTATCTAGGAAGGCTATTTAAGTCGAGCCAACAGGTCACGAATTTGTGATTCGTGCAGGTGACAATACTGAATTGTGCACAACTAAAACTATTTTTGTTGGCTGGTCTAGTAAATACCCCATCTAAGTATGAACTGAAAGACCTGTTGCTATTAGCCCATGTCTGCTTTGGAGCGTTCAAGTAAGCCAGTCTAAATCCCATCCAGCTGGAAGCGGCTGAGTGGATTTGTGAGACAAAGGCTCCCCTTTCTATTAGAACTTGAGCCAACACAATCTACACGCGCATCTAAGATTGTGTTAAAGTCACCTGTGACGACTAAAGTGTGTGACGCTCCCAGGAAATTCTCTAGGTGTCTGAAATAGACTGTCCAGTTGCACATGGTGCATAGACAGCTGCCAGTCTGAAGGCACTGCCGCTGCTATGCGTCACGTCAAGGACAACCAGTCTGCCCTTCGGGTCCACAAAGATTGTTCTAATCTCTAAATCCAAATTTTTCCCGAATAAGACCGCAATCCATCCCACCCGGGCTGGCATGGAGAAATGTATTTCTCGTAGCCATTGAGGAGGGACGAGAAAGCCCACGGCCTATTCAGTTTGGTTTCGCTAGTGACTATTACATCCAGGTTCCGTGACCTGAGATCATTTAGGAAGCGACCTTACTTCCAGCTCGGTCCTAAGCCACGCACATTTATGCTGCCAAGCTTGAGCGAGAACATAATGAATTAATTTACTTGCGATATTTATTCGTTGAGGAGTGATGGTAAACCTTCCTCTTCCGCAGTGGCTAGTGAGGTACTTCCCTTCAGTTTAGAATATAAATGTCTAGAAAAAAAATGTTTATAGGGATCCAGTGTCGTTTGGGTAGCTTTTTTAGGTCTATGTATGAGATATTATCTATATTAATGAATTAAATGTTGTCGGATATGTTTTAGTTTGATGGGGTTGTATAAGGGATGATGTGTGGGTTGTGTATGAGTTCGACTAAAGTGGTGCTGTCTGTGTTAATTGCTGTGATATTGATGATTGCGTTTGCGGGTACTGGGCTGGGGGTTTGGAGTTGATGTGTAGTGGGTGTTGGTGTATGGGTGTCTGTGATGTTAATGTGTGGGGGGGATGCATTTTTTTCTTTTGCGTCTTTTTTTTTATTACTGTTCATTTATTATGGTTGGCTTCACTCCCTTGAACGTCTCTTTTGGGCTCTTTCGTTTCCTCTCTTGGGGTTTTGGTTTTGGGTTTTTGTTTTGGCGTTGTGTTGGCTGGCGTCTTTATGTCTTCATCTGGAGTCTCGATTTGTATGGGATCATTGGGTGGACAGAGAGCACCGTTTGTTATTCTTCTTGTGGGCAATCAGACTTTATATCAACCTTTTGCCCATATTTATAACATCGAATTTTTCTCCCCTTTTAGTGCGATTTCGTCGGGTAAAATTACCTGGTCTGGTATATCTTCAAGGTATTTTTGGGTGGCCTGTATAATGAGTTCTGGGCCTTGGCTCCACCAGTTCTATTGGTGCCGCTAGTTAGCTTGGAAGATAGTAAGTCTATCCTCCATGTTCAGTAAAATGGCTGCTACCAACCACACCACGACTATTTCTGGTGGGATCTCCCCTATACTGATTGACGAGGTTCGCTTTCCGAGATAAGTCGGCAGTAACACCAGTTCTGCCGACTTTAGGGGTGTTGTTGAGTGCTTTTTTGTTTTTGTTTTTTGCTTCTTCCTCGGAAGCAACCTCACCTCGAATCTGCTGTAGCGTTTTTCTCTTGCTGTAAGCGTTTTGAAAATAATTGTGGATAGTGTTTTGAAAATAATTGTCTTCTTTTGAGTGGATAGTATTAACTCCTCCGGGGTGCGGGGTTAGTTTGATATTAGTGCCTTCTTTTGTCGATAGACTTTTGCATTTTTCTATCTCGTTCAAGCTGACTTATTTTTTTCCGTGTTGACACTGGCAACAGAAGCGAAGTTGATTTTGTCGTTGCCTTGTTTTGGTTAGTGGGTTTTCGGTGTTCATTACTGTTGGATTTTGCTTGTCTCTCCTTTCGTGGTTTGGGAGGGAGGGAACATGTTGTTGTACAAATTTTTTAAAACGTCTTTTTGGCTTTCCTTTTGGTGGGCGTTTTCGTTGTTTTCGGTATCCATTGTTGTATTGTGTAAAAATAATATTACACGAAAAAGGAGAAATAAAATATTTCACCCCTAAATAGGAGGAATTTGCAGAAAAATAACCTTGCTCAAAATTGTTGTTTTTTGTAAAAAAAAAGACACAGAAAAAACGATGTTAACAATCACTGGTAATAACAAAGCAAAAAGGCAAACCTACAATAAACTCACAGCAACAAAAATACTCCCGTTCAGTAAAAGGCACTTATTTTTATTCGCCATAAAAGGCTTATACACAGGAGGGACAATACAGGACAGACAAAACATGGGGATGAAAAGAGCGTATGGACAATGAAAGAGTAGAAATGATAAAAACGGAGTGATGGACACGGAGATGCCACAAACCACACATCATCACTGATCTTTTAGAATCACTGATACTTACGTTCAAGTCATCTCACTTACACATGTAACAAGGCGTACACTCTTCATTCACAAATCAAGGTAGACAAAATGGATTGGAGCAACATATTAAATAACATGTAACACTTGAGGAAAAGGGAATGTCGCGTTGTCTTTTGATCTTCTTTTAGGATCACTGATACTCACATTCAATCATCTCACACATGTAACAAGGCAATACACTCTTCATCCACAGTACAGGACAGAAAAAATGAGTTGAATCAACATTTGATTAAATAACGTGTAACAATTGGTTAAAAAGAACATTGCATTGTCTTTTGAGCTCGCTGGTGTTCGGGTGTGGAGGGGCTAAATATTGGGTAACACGTGAATTTCTGTATATATGTTTAGCTAGGGTGGGGGTTTTTTCCGGTGTTGCTGGCGGACGATATATCTTGTGCAAATGGATTATATCTGGTTTTGTTTGGGAAAAAAGAGTAGGATGTCTGTGTTTTGTGTGTGTATGATGTGAATGCGGGTTTTTGGTTGTCTTTGTGTTTGATGGATTCTTTGTTTGGGGTAACTGCTATGTTTTTCTCTTCCTTCGTTTGGAAAAAGGGGAGGGAGTGTAACATTTGTTCGCACAATTCCTCCAGGAAATAGTCTAGAATTACATATTGGGAGACGTCAACTTCCATGTACTGATTGTGTAAAAACATTTTCCACAAAGGGAAACAATTCGCCCCTAAACAGGGGAATTCGCACAAAAAACAATCTATCCAAAAGACACACTGAAAACAACTAAAGTTTTATAACAGTTCAAACAAACAACGGTAATCCCAAAAGGGAAAGCCTACAATTAAACGAGAGCAGCAGAAAACACGTCCGTTCAGTAAATGGTACTAACATAGAATGACTCACCCCAGACACAATATATATATATATATATATATATATATATATATATATATATATACCAGTAAATTTTGTAATCGTTACCAATATAGCATAAGACTTCACCCCAAGGGATCATTGATTAGATTCCTTAAGGATCGTTCTCATTGTTTATATTTCCAAGGTTTCAAATTTGTACATTTAAAAGGAGAGAAATTCAACACCGTCGATTTTTTTCCATTTATTTAATTATTTAGCATCCGATGTCAACATTTCTGTGCTTAACTCTATCCAACGATTGATCTGTTGAATATTTGACGTCTCGCACTTCATCAGGAATGGTTTCCATTAGAACAAATGACTAAAAAACATAATTAATCGATCGATCAGACCAGATTATTAAAAAATTATTGAACTATACCGTTTTCGTCCGCCATGCTGTCTTGCTTATTTTTAGATGTACAGGGGAGGTAACTCCTTAATCTTTTCTATTGTTACTGCTCTCCTGTGAATGCCTACTACATTAATTTATTTTATTTATTTATTAATTTATTTATTAATTTATTTATTAATTTATTTATTATTAACTATTGATTATTCAAGATAGGTAGATTATTTTTGTTGCCCCTGGGACGCTATCATTGCTATTGGTTTATTTTACATTAATACTATGTCTTATTATTGAGCTAAGAGAATTTTATCCAGAAATCATTGCTCCTAGGAATCTTTTCAAGCCCCAACAGTGATATGTTCAATAATATTTCAATATATTATCATTATTTGCTATAACCATTATATTCTATGGATTTCATACTAAGATTTATAACCTCATCTCTTCTTACTTAGAATCCCCAGTTTGTTATCTTATTCCCAGTTCTTATTTTAATTTAATATCTACCCTTATCTTGGTTGAGTCATACACTTATATTCTGTTTTGAGATCTAACAATGGGCTGTGTTGTACTGTACTGTACTACCCGTTCTACTTCTCTTCTTTATATTCAATCTATACTGAGTTGTTCCTAGGTTTGAGTAGCAAATTCCCAGCCGCCGCTTACACCTTTATTTTAATTCTTTCTATATGGTCTGCCTCCATACTTACTATTGTGTGCCCTCACAAACACTTCTACTACTATTATTATTATTATTGTTGTTATTGTTCTTCTTCTTCTTATTATTATTATTAATAATAATCCTATATTACAACTTATACAATCTACACTTATAAGCTGTCCAGACTATAGTGCCCCAACCTAGGATTGGTCTTCACTATTACAAGTTAACTCCTATTAATAGATAATTTGGGGTTCGAAGTGAAATATTTTTAACTGACCCATTAACCATAGTAATCCCTTCTTTAAATTAATGCTACAGTGCCTTCCCGGTTATAGCCAGACATCTATTATAATCTAACTTAATTTTCTAATGCCACTAAGGTTCAAGTGCATCTCCAAACTTTCACTTGTATTTTATGCATCAGTGCACATACTTTCATGACCTAACTTTGTCTTATAATTTAGTATATATATATATGGATAGAGTTAAGCACAGAAATGTTGACATCGGATGCTAAATAATTAAATAAATGGGGAAAAATCGACGGTGTTGAATTTCTCTCCTTTTAAATGTACAAATTTGAAACCTTGGAAATATATATATATATATATATATATATATATATATATATATATATATATATATAGTTAAATATATTCAATGAGAATATTATATACTGAGTTTATATTGAGTGCTTTGTTGTATCAAAGTATTAATACTATTAAAGTATTTATGTATTTAACACGAGCGATTGTATATATATTTTATAATATATTATTATTAATATCAGGAAATCAATATTGGAAAATTTATCGGAAAGATATATACATGTGTAAAGTAATTGTTGTATTAAAACTATATGTAAAAATATATGTAAATATGTATAAGTATAAATATATAATATAATAATAATAAATATGTCAATTTAAAAATTTTGAATTAGGTTTTAAATTATCTTACGATCGTTTTTAATATTTGATTTATATTTCAAACAAACACCTTTTATACTATTATTTCATATCTTTAAAGAAATACGATTCGATAGATTATATAAATTCTAAATTTTATATCTCTGAAGAGCAGAAGAGTTGTCTATAAATGCTTATCAATATAGGATTCCATTATTAGGACAGCGCTTTTGTGAAACGATAATTTTAAACCTAATTCAAAATTTTTAAACTGACATATTTATTATTATTATATTATATATTTATACTTATACATATTTACATATATTTTTACATATAGTTTTAATACAACACTTACTCTACACATGTATATAACTTTCCGATGAATTTTCCAATATTGATTTCTTGATATTAATAATAATATATTATAATATATATATATATATATATATATATATATATATATATATATATATATATATATAAATTAACAAAGTAAGGAAAGTAATTCCTTCAGAGGGATGAGTGAAACATCCAGTTCACTAGTACGTCAGTTGAATCTATAATATAAATTGGGCATGGGTGATCGTTGCATTCTTTCTTGTCTTGAGGTTCACAGCCAAACGGCTGGGTGGATTTGCGTGAAAAATGGCACACATATGGAGATGGGTGCATAGATTGGAATGTGGTTTGTACTTTTTTCGTAACCCCATAGTTACCGAGAAAATCGATTAAAACTTTTCTAATGGAATTCCTCTGTTTGTTCCGCCATTAAAACAACCAGTTGCTCACACAGCCGGCATATACCATTTCGATAGCAACAAGGGGAGTACAGGATGACAGTCAGCCAAAACTTTCGCTATACTGTCTCTTTTCTTTCACCTCTTTGTGGGGTTAATAATCTTAATCTTTAGTTACAGTTTTTCATTCAAGCTACATAATAGGCAGAATTGTCGGATTAAGATAGTAGGATGTTTTGAGGGAGATTTGGCTGCTATTACTACCAGGTCTAACTACCATGTAGAGGTCTGAACTTAATTTTCATTCACATATTTGTATTTCAAAAATTTAACATAATCTTTTCCATAAATCAACTATCGTAAACTTTTTATACGATGACCTCACATTTTCTGTGTATGTGTGTGTACCTTAAAAGACGTCATTCATCACGACACACACCTTCACTCACTCACTCTATCTCTCTCTCACCCTCTTTCTCTTTTACATACACACGCGCAAGCACGCGCACGAACACACACACACACACACACACACACATACACACACACACACACACACACACACACACACACACACTCACACACACACACGTCCATTTCATATATCTTCTTTCAATTTCTGCTCTCTGCAAATAAAATTTTTACGGATACAACTGCTTACAAAAATAGGGAATAATGCATCATTTCTATTGTACCTCTGTCTAATCATTAAAACGTTGACTTAATTATGAACATAGAAAGAAATTTGTACGTAGTCTGTTTCTGAGACATGAGAGGAGAAGCAGTGAACATCATAGAAGCTCATTCACCAGAAGACGAGATCGAGTTTAACGAAGTTGTTCTGTGAATGGAAGAAGTTCGAAGAAGTTATTGTCTCTGCATTGCACCCAAGACATATAGCATTGATGGCGATACCCTTATAACTGTGATTCAGAAACTTCAGGATGGAAAAGCACATGGAAGAGACTTGATTGTTGGATACTGGTACAAGAAGTTGACCTAGCAACCATATCTTATCAACCTGTACCAGCAAGCTCTCAATAAGGAGTAGTAGCATACGAGACTGGTTAGCTCTGGTAGAAACAAAACTAATCTCCAAATGCAGAACCAGTCACATGGCAAAAAACTACTGTGCTTAATGTGAGCATAGTCAAAGCCATAGCTGACCTGACTTAATCGTAGGCCACCATCTTGGAATTAAACACAAGGAATGATTGTATTATCACTGATAGAATACAGTATCGCAAGAGTATATTCCAAAGGGACAGCCTCTCTGTGATGATGTTTATACTTTCTGTAAACTCCTTGTTATTCATGTTAGGGCAGTCTGAAAGTTATCTCACTGGCTCATAAGGAAACAGAAATACCAAAATTAGACACTGTTTCTTTGTGGTTGATTTGAAACTATATGCAAAGAATATGCACGAGATGAAGTAGGGCCTTGACCTGATTACAACATTCGCAAAGGATATAGGACTGGAGTTTGGTCAGTATAAATGTTGTTATGTGGTTGTAAAAAGCGGGAAAACTGTAAATCAGACTAGCAACATCTCCATCAATGATTTGACTGTTTCCCCTATATCTAATGAGGAATGTTACATGTATCGAGGGTGAATGAAAACACATCTTACAATGGCACCTATAACAAAACACGTGTCACAAAGAATATTATAGCCGAATAAAGAATATTTGAACTCTCTACATTCAATAAAACAGTGGCCTACAATATGTTTGCAGTGCCAGTACTCATACTAACATTTGGGTTGCTTGATTGGATGCTTGATGAGATCCGAGTCATTTATGTGAAAACCCGGAAGATACTAACCAGGACACAATTTCCACAACAACGAAAACTAGACAGTTGACTGCCTTTGAATATTGTATCATATCCCTTCGGCAACATATTTTAACCACCAATTGTCGAAGTGCATCTCTTGACCAAGTTTGCATACATGAGGCTGATAACATCATAAGACTTGGAAAGCAGCTCCTTCAGCAGCATTCCTTCTCTGATAACCTTAAATACATGCTCGAAGAAGTCATACGACTCTACGGTAATCTATCATCAGATGAAAGGATGAGCGTATATGAGCAGCAGACCATGCATAGATATTTTAGTAGAAAGCTCCGAGATGATAGTAACATTGATCCTCAAAGCAGTTTATCATGGACCAACAACCGGATTACTACCTCCCACTTTGAAGGGTATACGTTAGCAACCCAGGAACAGGAAATATTGACCAAATACCTGATACCCGAAAAGGACAGAGATACTGGAAAAGCAGCAAAATGTGACAACCAATGTCTGCATTGTGAAGTTAATACCGAAGATGTCACCCACATCATAAGCAGTTGTCCGAAAATGTCATCACGATATTATCTACCGATGAGACATGATGTTGTAGCCACGACATTGTATAACGAGATTCATCGAAAGGATGGAGAAATAAGAACCCACAGTATGATGGGAGCCATAGCCACTCATAATAAGAAGGAGTACGGGTGGAATGTCCCAGTGAAAACCTCAATAAAATGTAAGCACAACAGACCTGATATAATGATTTAGAATAGAGAAGAGAAATTGGGTACGGCTGTGGAAATCAGCTGCCAAGCGGATGTTAACATAAAGCTGAAGGTCAGTGAAAAAGAGAATACCTATGCTAAACTATTGAGAATTCTGCAGTTATTCTATCCAGATTATAAGTTCCTTTATAACCTGTAATTATTAGTGCACTGGGATGTGTAACACACTGCCTAAATATCAATCTTGAGAAATTAGGCACAAAGTGGAAAGTTGATTGGAAGACTACAGATCCAAACCAGAAAGTAGAAAGTTGATTGGAAGACTACAGATCCAAGCCATCGTTGGAACTGCAAAAATCTGCAAAACAATGAGCATGTCTAGATATGCGTGAGAAGACATATATAAAACAAAACACACAAATCTACACTTATACATATATACATTCATGTATGTGTATATGCACATACATGTACTGTTTTTTTAGTGTGAGTACACATAGGACCTGTTATCCAGTTTCCATGGTATATTAGTGACCAAGATCACCGCATTCCCCCTAAACGGGTCGCCAGTCCATAGCAGTTGACTCATTTATAGCTGAGTGAATAGGAGTGATGTGAAATGATGTTTTACTCAACAACAGAATGTGCCATGCAATCTGGGAATCGAAACCACAATCCTGCGAGCGTGAGTGCTATACTTTAGCCACTATTCCACGTGCCTTCACTACCTATATGCATACATATATAGGTATATATGTATACATATATATTCATATATATATTTAAGCATTAGAATTTAGAAGCTTTGACAGAACTTGAAAAAATTCTTTTTTCGGAATGGTGAAACTCGAACCTACATCTTCCGTAAACATGACAAATGTTCTGAGTTTGGACCAAAGCAATTCTTCGAATTTCTGTATCCATTTTAGAAACTTTATTCTTACCAGTGAGAATTGTATGGTGTTGGTGCCATTGGAATATAGAAGCTTAAGGAGAACGTGAAATATTTTTGGGAATGGTGAAACTCGAAACTGATAAAGCAATTAAAAAAACAGTGTAAAGATAATGGTTTAAAATCCAAGATAAGATGCAGTTTAGTGTTGTGCCAGGAAGAAGCATTACTCTCTTAACCTCTTTGTAGTACGGTAGCTGCAGGATTAGTATTTAGCCAAAAATAAATCGCTATATATGGCTTTTGTTGTCTTGAAAAGCACCTTTGAGAGAGTTCCTCGCTTCTAGATCACTTGTAAAGTGGCCAATGGTAGTAACATTGATCATCAAAGCAGACTATCATGAACTAACAATCGGATTACTACCTCACACTTTGAAGGGTATGCGTTTGCAATCCAGGAACAGGAAATATCATCGAAATACCTGATACACAAAAGGGTTTAGTAAATAGACATCTGACTTTTTATAACAGCGGTAGTATAATGTCTTGCAATGCAATAATAGACAACGTTCAGAGGGCAATGCAACTCGGCTGGCTACACCAACCAAATCACACATAGATGGATAAGAGTTCCGTCAAAGGGAAGGAATACTCTTACAAGGGACAGAGATGCAGATAAAGCAGCAAAATGTGACAACCAATGCAAACTTTGTGGAGTTAACACCGAAGATATCACCCACATCGGTTTGCCGTCTTTCATTCTTCTGTTTTCTCTTTCTCCATTTGTGCCTCCTTGCCATCCTCCTTGCCGCGCTTCTCCACACACCCTCCTGTACCATTTGTCATTGCAGGAGGTAGAGGTGCGATTTCCGTTCGGGCCTGCAGTGCACCTGGTATCTTTGTGGTCAGTGGCCCTTTTGGGCACATTTATAGCAACGGGGCTTCCTACCCTCCACTATAACTCTCAATACCACCTTGTCTCCCACCGTTATGGTGTCAAGCATTCTTTTAAGGTCTTCAGGGGCAGCCTAGATGGTTATCTCCAGGGTTTGCCCTTGCCAATTCTTCGGTGGCGTTCTCGTTATTTGGAGGACCTCTATCTTTTCTTCTACATCCAGCCACCAGCTAGGCGACATCTACCTCTTAGGGAATCTCTTCCACCCTTACCCTGGAAGCACGCCTTCCAAGGTAAGTAGGCAGAAGTATTACCTCGTCCGTTTTCAGGGAGGCTACCAAATGTTACCTGGCCTTCTCCTCGGATACATATCGCACTTCCACAGTTGCGTATTTTCTCCCTCTGGCAAGGTAGGTGACATCCTGCCAGATGGGTCTCAATACTTTCTGTAGACGTAGGCTGGAGCTGGAAAAAATAAACCTCTTACCTAGGTAATGATCAAGCAGAAAAGAGGATGAATGATAAAAATATTGAATGATCATGTGGTCTAAAAAGCGAAGGGAGAGAGACCCATGGACTGGGGGAGAGAGACCCATGGACTGGGGGAGAGAGACCCATGGACTGGGGAGAGCAGGTAGGAAGAAAGAGGGAGTGTAGAGAAAGAAGGAAATAAAGATAGACAGGAGGTAGTTGACAGCGATAGACAGAGGAAGAAATGAAGAGTAGGAAAGAGAGAAAGGAAGCAGATATATATAGAGAAAAACAGATAGAAATAGACAGGGCAGGTTTTGCAAAGAAGAGGAGAGAGAAGAATAGAAAATGGATAGAAAATAGAGACAAAGTGGACCAGTGTGGGGGGTGCCTCTGGGTATGAACAGAAGCGGGTGCATGGCTTCACATTGACTAATAATAAAATGATGCACAGAACGTCTACCTTGACTCTCTATCTATCTCCCTTCTCTCTCTCTCTCTCTCTCTCTCTCTCTCTCTCTCTCTCTCTCTCTCTCTCTCTCTCTCTCTACTTTGTATTTTATTATACTTGTTTATCGTTCATTTACTTATTAATTTTTTCTATATGTCACTGTGGATTTTCATGGATGAGTTCATGAACTTTGGTTCTTTTCTCTAAATTATATATTTATATATTTTATACTGTGAAATTTAATTTAATTCTAATTTTTGCTAAATTGAATTTAATTTAGTTTTTACCTATGAATTTGGATTTTTATCCCTAATTTATAATTAACGCTTATTGTTTGTATTTAACTTCCAATTTTCGTTAGTTATGGAATTTACAGGTAGAATAGAACCGCTGTTCTGGAATTCATCTTTGAAGGATATCCCCATTCTATCTAGAAATGAATATTTTTTGAAACTTAATAATATTAAGGATTTTATTACTAGAATTAAATGGAAAGTCTACTTTAATAATAATTGTAATATTACTGATAATAATGATGTAGATAATTTAAGTTATATTAATTCTAAATTTAAATCTTGAAAATAGGGATTTACAGATTTTATAGGATAATATTTGGAAGGCGGTGAAAAATATAAAATTTCAAAAATACCCAAATAGACATAATGATTATTTAAGAAATCTAGCTATTAAAATAAAACAGTTTAGAAATATGGATGGAATTATAGTACAATCAGATAAAACTAGGAACCTGTATAAACTAGATGTCAAATTATATGATTACCTATTAGAGAAAGAAATTAATAAAAAATATAAAATTGTTCCGGAAAATACTTTATATTCTATAAATAAGACCTCTAAATTAATAATGATGAAATATGAATTAGATAATAAGACTGAACCTTATGTACCTATGCACCGTAGAATTACTTTGAAAGGCCATAAGGATAATTTTTTTTGTGACCCTAAAGTTAGGCATATTTGTCGTTGTAAGTCAGATCTAGGTAAATTAAGTAAGATAATTTTAGGTAAATATATCAATAGATTAAATGATATTAATTACCTTAAATTATGGAATAGCACTATAGATACTTTAAAATGGTTTAATAATATCAAAGATAAAAATAGATATAAATTTATTCAAATAGATATTGATAATTATTATTCTTCTATTAATGAGATTGTACTTAATAAGGCCCTAATTTATGCAATGAAGAAGGTAGGTATGACTTATGAGGAAGTCAATGCAGTTAAAATGGCTAGGAAATCGTTGATTAAATATAAGTTGCGGGCTAGGAAAGATACTAGGAACTATTTTGATATACCAATGGGGGGCACCCGATTCAGCACAGGTAACTGATTTAGTAGGTATATATTTATTATCAGAACTTCAACTTGAAAACTTAAAATTGGAGGGTGGTTTATATAGGGATGCCCTTTATAACTAAGACTTGCACCAATAGAACACTAGAATTATATAAGAAGAGAATATATAGTTTTTTTTAAAGAAATGGATTAAAGATTACTATTTATAATGATAACTATAATTATTCAGATGCTAATTTTAACTTATCTACCGTTAATAACCAACCTTACCATAAGATTAAGGAAAATATTAAATACATTCATGTGAAAAGTAATCACCCACCCTCAATTAATAAATATCATTACTTTCATCCAATTTAGAGATCTTCGAAAAAAATGCACCTTATTACAATAAAGCCCTTCGCGAGGCGGGATATACTTATGATATTAAATTTTTTAATAATCCGAAATATAATTATAATTTTATTAGTAATGATTATAATATTAATGATCTATTTAATAAACAAAACCTTTATAATTATGATAAAGTCTATTTAGGTAATTATGGTAAGAATAATAGGTATTATGATAATAAATTACATAAACATAATTGTAATGGAGACAATAATAGATTTAAATTTAATTCTTTTAATGATAATAATAAATTTAACAATATAAATAATAAATATAATAATATCTATAATAAGAACAAACCTTGGCTAATCATTCCATACGGCGTTCAAGTTAAAATTAACTTTATTAAAGAAATTTTAAAAGTAATTTATATATTCAACAGAGATAATAAAAAATATTATATCTTTTCTACTAATAATTAGGGTGCAGGTTATTCTACTACTACT
This sequence comes from Octopus bimaculoides, assembly GCF_046866305.1. NCBI lineage: Eukaryota > Metazoa > Mollusca > Cephalopoda > Octopoda > Octopodidae > Octopus > Octopus bimaculoides. Next base: position 29,488,083 of record NC_142946.1, read on the forward strand.
ACTAATGTTGGTAACATTATCACTTCTTTTAATAGATTTAAGTTAAATAAGTATTACAAATATAAATTAAATATAATGATTTCATCAAACCAACTAGCCTATATTAACCCACTACACTTCAAAGTGAAAAGTGCTTTTTGCAAAAGTGAAAACTCTCTAAAAAATGTAAAAGTCATTAGAAAACACGAAATTCGCATTTTCAAATTTTGTCGGGTCTTCATGCTTACATGCAAAATTTTGTGATTTTCAATTTTCTTAAAAAGGTTGTAATTTGGGTGAATACTTTGATAAATATAATGTTTTCATCAAACAATCTAGACTACAAAATGAAAAGTGCTTTTTGCAAAAAGTGTGAAACAACGACTGGAAAACAGGAAATCCCCATTTTCAAATTTTGTCGTTTTTTCATGCTTATATGCAAAATTTTGTGTTTTTGGATTGTGTGAAAAAGCTTGTGACTTCGGTGAGCTTTTTAATGGACATAATGTTTTCATCAACCTTCTAGCCTATATTAACCCAATAGACTTCAAAATGAAACGTGCATTTTCAAAAAATGAAAACTATCTAAAAGTGTGAAACAACGACTGGAAAACACGAAATACGCATTTTCAAATTTTGTCGTTATTTCATGCTTATTTGCAAAATTTTTTAATTGTGAATTTTGTAAAAGAGATTATAATTAGGGCAAACTCTTTGATAAATATAATGATTTCATCAACCATCCAGCCTATATTAACCGAATAGACTTCAAAATGAAACGTGCTTTATGCAAAAATGAAAAATATCTGAAAGTGTCATAAAACGACTGGAAAACACAAAATTCGCATTTTCAAATTTTGTGGGTTTTTTCATAATTATTTGCAAAATTTTGTGATTTTCTTTTTGATAAATATTAGGTTTTCATCAAACAATCTAGCCTATATTAACCCACTAGAATTCAAAATGAAAAGTGCTTTTTGCAAAAAGTGTAAAAACACGACTGAAAAAAGGAAATTCGCATTTTCAAATTTTGTCGTTTTTTCATGCTTATTAGCAAAATTTTGTGTTTTTGGGTTGTGTGAAAAAGCTTGTGACTTCGATGAACTCTTTCATAAATATAATGTTTTCATCAAACATCTAGCCTATATTAACCGAATAGACTTCAAAATGAAACGTGCTTTATGCAAAAATGAAAAATATCTGAAAATGTCATAAAACGACTGGAAAACACGAAATTCGCATTTTCAAATTTTGTCGTTTTTTTCATGATTATTTGCAAAATTTTTCAATTGTGAATTTTGTGAAAGAGATTGTAATTTGGGTGAACTCTCTGATAAATATAATGATTTCATCAACCATCTAGCCTATATTAACCCACTAGACTTCAAAATGAAAAGTGCTTTATGCAAAAATGAAATATCTGAAAGAGTCATAAAACAACTGGAAAACACGAAATTGGCATTTTCAAATTTTGTCGTTTTTTCATGCTTATTTGCAAAATTTTGTGATTATAAATTTTGTGGAAAAGCTTGTGAGTTCGGTGAACATTTTGATAAATATGGTTTCATCAACCATCAAGACTATATTAACCCACTAGACTTCAAAATGAAAACTGGTTTTTGAAAAAATGAAAA